>NC_135553.1:24276948-24464448 GCF_964340395.1 Glandiceps talaboti
ATATACACAATCATTTGGCACTTGCTATGGCCATGGTCGTGTTGTTAGATGTATTTTCATACATTTTTGAATGTTTTTGTTCACTTGTGTATGAATTCCTGATATTATCTTTGTAATATACGTGATCATTTGGCTGCTGCAATGGGTGTGGTCTTGTTGCTAGGCACATTTGCATACATTTTTGAATGTTTATTCATTTGTGTTTCAATTCCTGTTATCTTTGCAATATACGTGATTATTTGGCTGTTGTTATTGGTGTGATCTTGTTGCTAGGCAAATTTAAAATATTCAATTGTCTATTAATCCCCGTTATCTTCCCAACATATGTGATTATTTGGCTGTTGCTATGGGCGTGGTCTTGTTGCTAGGCAAATTTACATACATATTTTGAATGTTTATTCAATTGTCTATTAATCCCTGTTATTTTTGTGAGATACACGACCGTTTGGCTGTTGCTATGAGCATGGTCATGGTTGCTAGGGATATTTGCATACATTTTTTTTAATGTTTATTACTCACTTGCCTACAAGATGATGTTGTTATTAGACCAAAATATACTGCCATTTGGCTGTTGCTAAGGGTGTGGTCATGGTTGCTAGGGCCAATTGAGTCAAAATATTTTTGAAGAAAATCTGCAGAATAACACTTCTAGAAACATCTCACCAAGTTTCAGTCTCACTGACCAAGTACTTTTTGACATAAATTTTTGACCAAAATGCACATTTTTACACCTAATTGAAGTTCTAAAAAAAATTCATCACAAACCCACACTGCACACCTAATGACGTGTACATGAATGGAAATATTCTACTGCACTTTGCTACAAAAATTTACCTACACCCTTTTCTGTCATTGTACTTTACACTGAAGCCGAAGTTAGGGAGCGATCAGTTTTTACAGCCGCGGGTGGGCTGGTGACTTCTTGTTCATGTTGTATTTAAAAATAGTGAACCCCCCCCCCCCCCGCGCGATTCATCAACAAAATAATACAACCCCCTCCCCTCCCCTCCCCCCCCCGACATCTGTTGACAAGAAATATTATTCTTGTTCTTGCAAATAGACTGTCGAGAGTCATTTGTGCCTTTTTTGCTAAGTTTCATCTAAATCAAGGTCGTCGCCTCATACCATAGCACTGAATAACAATACCATTATACATTAATTCAGCTAATTATAAAGTACA
Source organism: Glandiceps talaboti (assembly GCF_964340395.1). Classification (NCBI taxonomy): domain Eukaryota; kingdom Metazoa; phylum Hemichordata; class Enteropneusta; family Spengelidae; genus Glandiceps; species Glandiceps talaboti. The sequence continues at coordinate 24,278,129 of NC_135553.1, forward strand.
ATATTAGAAATGGAGTTAATATAAACCTAGGGGTTTCAGTAAGTTTCAAAGTAGGGAGAGAACTGGAAAAAGTATGGGGAGAAGTGCACGCTACGTGCATGGGCACCTGCTTTACAAGCATGGGGAGTGTCCCCTCCCAGCTTTGTGAAAAATTAACACCCTTTGGAGGCCATTTACAGCACAATTCAGAAGTAAAACACAGCTTAGTTATATCATAAAAGTATCACTGATTTTAGGGTTTCAAAAGTTTAAATCATATTGACACAAATAATAAAAAAAAAGATCAATGGGGAAAACATGCACAGTCGAGGTCAGTTACCATTTAGAGATACAAATTCACTAAATTATTTGAAAGTGTATCTCTATTGGCTATGATTGTGTGCAATTCAACATGTTCAGGTCAATGGAGGCACAGATTTTAGAGTCAGTCCATCCAGTAAATTTCAAGGTATTTCATTTCTTATGTGTTACGTGTACAGCTACACATGCAAGTTTTTATACCACATGATGACACAATGCAACTAATGGCCTGAAATATTGAGAAGTCATTTCTAACAAAAGTGTTGCTTAAAAGGTGATGACTCCATGTCATATATGCTTAGGATGTATCAAGAGACAAAGAGTTTATGTTATATTTGAATGTATATTTATAGCCATTGTTTATGGTTTATTGTATGCACATACATTGTTGTATGGAAATTTAACTTAAGTACAGCAGGGTGGTTCATGATTTCATTCAGTTGTTGAAAATACAGTGACCCCCTCCCCTTTACTCACTTTGTAAAAATGATGACCCTCCCCCCTTCTTTGAGTCCCAAATTGAGGTGCCCCCCCTCCCCCGGCTGATCGCTCCCTTATCGAATGTAATGGCGATCGTATATGATACATCATTACATGTAGTTGTAAACACTCCTCCAGCAGTTGGCTAAAGGAGTTGTGTTGTATCTCAGACCACTGTCTATAGTCTGAAATTGTATTCACTTTATTTCTGTATCACTGTATGTTATTTTAATGCTTTACCATGCCTATAGTATGGCATGTTGTTATGCAATAAAGACTGATCGATTGTTGATACGACCTTTCATTGAAGGCCTACGTTCACAACCAATCAATCAATGTTGAGAAAAGGAAACCGAAATGAGTAAAATGTAAGACATGAATCGGAAATGAAGCTTTGGAGAAACCAGTAAAATGGTGGCAGATTAATGATGCTATTTTACTGTCTTATGTCGTGTACTACTTCTAGATTTAGATGGACGGTCGTTGTCGGAGGCATTCCTGCTTACGCTCACAACCATTTTTACACTTACCTTTCAGTTCGTTACGTCGAATACACAGCCGTGTGACAGTGGCACCGATATTCCTACACGCCATGATAGCTATTTCGGTCGAGTGCAGCTTAATGTCTTCGATTAAGATGCTTCTTTCGTGTTCAAGGCACCAATTAAGTACCTTGTCTCAATCACTACATGCAGTATCGTGTATACACTTTGACCCCTGTGAGTGACGGCTGCCATCTACAGTGGGTTCGGGGGTCAAGGCTATCCGTTTGTTTATAAATGTAACTCGTATTTTGATGCATGAGTCAACTTGACAGGACAAAATTGGGGGATATACACAGACACTTATGTCCCAAGATATGTTTCACAATATAATATTGACATATTTGGCCGATAAGATGTAAAAGGGGTAAAATAACACGGGTTTATACTCAGACTTTTAGTGGTCTTGGGAGAAAACAAATGAAACTTGAATTTGAAAGTAATGCACTTTCCGGATTCGTGTGGTATTGTGCCAACTGGTCCACTCCATTCAACACATTGTAGTGAAGAAAAGCGTATCACTGAATCATATATAACTTCATATCAAATTGAATAGCTTATTTTTAAACACAAGATTGTCAATTTCTTTTTCTTTTCAGAAAAAAAGGGCCGGAGAAAAGTTATGAAATGGAATGCCCTGCGGTACAATATTCAACACTTTTGCATGCAAGTTACGTTTTCATTGGGGAAGTTATACGTTTGCATTATTAAAATGTTCTTTATGCAAGAAAAAAAATCGTGTTTGTATTTGGAAATACTTCGAGCGGCAAAGTGTGCTCTGGCTTACGAAAATGCTCAAAAATGATGTTACATTTCTTTTCGTAAGTCAATGTCGACATAAGCTTACTACTGTAAAGAAAGTATAAATTGAACTTTTCACTCCAAACATAAACTTGAAAGTTGTACCTGAAATTGTCGACTGTAGGTACAATTTTCAAGTTTGTGTTTGGAACAAAGTTCAATTTTATGCTCGCCTTATACTGTTGTTTACTAACACATGAGAAATATTTCATTTGAAGATCTTAGTCTTGTTCACAAGTTTTGGTATATGGCTGAACAAAAGAGGGCGTCCTTTGAATGAACTACCGGTACATCGAATTACGTCAACGACTCAACTTTTGGCGAAGAAACTCGCGCTCTTGTCAACATTCGAACGCGAAACAAACCCGGAAGTGTTTTGAAGTGAAGTGAAATGAAGTGAAGTGTTAGATGTTTTTCGAGCACTGTAAGTACTCTTGGAGATTTCGGGGGTGAACGGAAGGTAATCTCGTATAATTGAGTTTCAGAAGTCCTCGCGAAGAAAATAGTTTAGCCGTTAGATTTTCTGACAACTAACATTTGAAGTATATATTTTCATTTTTATTTTCGTTTTATCAATATTCTTACCTCACTTTGGTTTATTTTGTTGTTTGTTCCTGTAAGCTTATATGTTTTTACTCGTCTTTTTAGTAGTGTATTTATTTTAATTTTTTGTTAGTGCTGCTCCTAACAATCTTAGTGAGCCCCTGATGCAAAAGGGATGCAATAAATTTTTTTTTAAATACTACCTTGCCATCTATACTACCCGTGCTAATGTATAAACAACAAATGTATAGACAACTTATGAAAAGATTACTTTTTTCTGTATAAAGTGAGAACAAAATAGAACTGTGGTATTTATTCAAGTGTTACATTTTCAACTCGACACATTTATCAAAATTTGCTGTACTGTATGTCCTTCACACTAAGATTTCCTGTGGTCCCACGAGATACTAGTCTCGCTGCCAGACCCATGACTATCGCGAGTCCCTAATGTTTTTATGTATGCTGAGGTAAAACAGGCGTTACAACTGTGATAATGTGATATTTAAATGCACTGCATAGCATATAATCGTGTATTAACCTAAAGTTCAATCATTACTCCAAAAATTACTGGAATTTACACCACGAAACTTGTTGATGCGCGATGTGTACATGTACGCCATGCTCACCTGCACCTGTGACTAAGACTGGTTCAGCAAAAGTTAGTTACGAACTTCTCGTTTTAGTGGGTTGTCACTTGCCTCTTACCACTGCGGTCGGGGTTCGCGGTCGGGGTTCGAAGGTTTCGTAATGGTAATCTTCATACATAGTTTATAAAAAGAAGTTAATCTAAATTGTGCTACTCATCAGTATGAACTTGTCAGAAGGGATTAATACTTTCTATTTTGGACACTACATGTTATCGACACGACAAATCACCACATCTCCATCAGATTCCCGATTGAAAATTCCACCGACTCCCAGACTGGAGAAACGGCTCGGTCCCTTATTCTGTTGATGTGAAGATTTATTTAATAAAGCATGCCAATGGATGTTTCCTATGTTATGGACCCAAGATTAGGGTTTTTTAAGACAAAAAGTTTATCCATGTTTGGAATTTTGTTCTTGAAAAAGTGACCTATTTGGATGGCACATACACCTTTCTATGGGAGTCCCCCCCCCCCTCCCCAAGTCAATGGCAAGCTTGTATTAAATGATAACTTTCTTTGACCTTCATCCTCAAGGTCAAATAACGTAAATTAAATTGTTGTAAAACTTCACAGTTTGCCTGCTATTTAAACTATTGATGTTTAATAGTGACCCAATCTGAGTGTTATATTACCCATATCCATATTATCGATAATAGTCTTCTGAGACCTTGACCTTTGACCTGAACCTATGTCTTCAAGGTCAAAGAACCAAAAAGTAATCATACATTGGATTTCAACAAAGCCTGGCACAAATGTCAGGGACAGTAGTCCACATGTGCGGGGTACTTGACCTTGGCAATAATGGTTGAATGGCGATCACGATTTCGACCTGTTTCTGTACTACTAATGATATGGATACTATCGACCACTGGTTAACATGTACAATGTCTAATTATTGGTATTTGTACAATTTTCAGTTAATATATTGTGCTAATCTAAAAATGATACTCCAGTTGTAAACTAGTACAGTTTTAACATGGTGACAATTCAAAACCTACCTTTCGATCAAGATTTAAACTTGCCACTACACTATATATCTTTGGTTATGTGAGAGAAATATCTCAGTTGTAGCTAATACAGCTAATAAAGCTAATCCTAATACAGCTAATCCTAATACAGCTAATATAGCTAATCCTAATACAGTTAATACAGCTGATCCTAATACAGTTAATATAGCTAATCCTAATACAGTTAATATAGCTAATCCTAATACAGTTAATATAGCTAATCCTAATACAGTTAATATAGCTAATCCTAATACAGTTAATATAGCTAATCCTAATACAGTTAATACAGCTGATCCTAATTCAGCTAATCCTAATACAGTTAATACAGCTAATCCTAATACAGTTAATATAGCTAATCCTAATACAGTTAATATAGCTAATCCTAATACAGTTAATATAGCTAATCCTAATTCAGCTAATACAGCTAATCCTAATACAGTTAATATAGCTAATCCTAATACAGTTAATATAGCTAATCATAATACAGTTAATACAGCTAATCCTAATACAGTTAATACAGCTAATCCTAATTCAGCTAATACAGCTAATCCTAATACAGTTAATACAGCTAATTCTAATACGGTTAATACAGCTAATCCTAATTCAGCTAATATAGCTAATCCTAATACAGTTAATATAGCTAATCCTAATACAGTTAATACAGCTAATCCTAATACAGTTAATATAGCTAATCCTAATACAGTTAATATAGCTAATCCTAATACAGTTAATACAGCTAATCCTAATTCAGCTAATACAGCTAATCCTAATACAGCTAATACAGCTAATCCTAATAGAGTTAATACAGCTAATTCTAATACGGTTAATACAGCTAATCCTAATTCAGCTAATACAGCTAATCCTAATACGGTTAATACAGCTAATCCTAATACAGTTAATACAGCTAATCCTAATTCAGCTAATACAGCTAATCCTAATAAAGCTAATACAGCTAATCCTAATACAGTTAATACAGCTAATCCTAATTCAGCTAATACAGCTAATCCTAATAGAGTTAATACAGCTAATTCTAATACAGTTAATACAGCTAATCCTAATAGAGTTAATACAGCTAATCCTAATAGAGTTAATACAGCTAATTCTAATACGGTTAATACAGCTAATCCTAATACAGTTAATACAGCTAATCCTAATAGAGTTAATACAGCTAATTCTAATACGGTTAATACAGCTAATCCTAATTCAGCTAATACAGCTAATCCTAATACAGTTAATACAGCTAATCCTAATACAGCTAATACAGCTAATCCTAATACGGTTAATACAGCTAATCCTAATACAGTTAATACAGCTAATACAGCTAATCCTAATACAGTTAATACAGCTAATCCTAATAAAGTTAATACAGCTAATCCTAATTCAGCTAATACAGCTAATCCTAATACAGTTAATACAGCTAATCCTAATTCAGCTAATACAGCTAATCCTAATACAGTTAATACAGCTAATCCTAATTCAGCTAATACAGCTAATCCTAATACAGTTAATACAGCTAATACAGCTAATCCTAATACAGTTAATACAGCTAATTCTAATTCAGCTAATACAGCTAATCCTAATACAGTTAATACAGCTAATACAGCTAATCCTAATACAGTTAATCATAATACAGCTAATACAGCTAATCCTAATACAATTAATACAGCTAATCCTAATACAATTAATACAGCTAATCCTAATAAAGCTAATACAGCTAATTCTAATACGGTTAATACAGCTAATCCTAATTCAGCTAATACAGCTAATCCTAATAAAGCTAATACAGCTAATCCTAATACAGTTAATACAGCTAATCCTAATACAGTTAATACAGCTAATACAGCTAATCCTAATACAGTTAATACAGCTAATCCTAATTCAGCTAATACAGCTAATCCTAATACAGTTAATACAGCTAATCCTAATAGAGTTAATACAGCTAATCCTAATACGGTTAATACAGCTAATCCTAATACAGTTAATACAGCTAATCCTAATACAGTTAATACAGCTAATCCTAATACAGCTAATACAGCTAATCCTAATACAGTTAATATAGCTAATCCTAATTCAGCTAATACAGCTAATCCTAATACAGTTAATACAGCTAATCCTAATAGAGTTAATACAGCTAATTCTAATACGGTTAATACAGCTAATCCTAATACAGTTAATACAGCTAATCCTAATACAGTTAATACAGCTAATCCTAATACAGTTAATACAGCTAATACAGCTAATCCTAATACAGTTAATACAGCTAATCCTAATAAAGTTAATACAGCTAATTCTAATACGGTTAATACAGCTAATCCTAATACAGTTAATACAGCTAATCCTAATACAGTTAATACAGCTAATCCTAATTCAGCTAATACAGCTAATCCTAATTCAGCTAATACAGCTAATCCTAATACAGTTAATACAGGTAATCCTAATACAGTTAATACAGCTAATTCTAATACGGTTAATACAGCTAATCCTAATTCAGCTAATACAGTTAATACAGCTAATCCTAATAGTTAATACAGCTAATCATAATACAGTTAATATAGCTAATCCTAATAGTCAATATAGCTAATCCAGTACAGCTAATACAATTAATACAGCTAATCCTAATAGTTAATACAGCTAATAAAGCTAATACAGCCTGCAAAGGTATTGTATTGAATATTCCAACACATGTACATGGTCTGCCATAGAAAGGTATTTAAATAAAGTTCTCCTGTATGTGATGAAAACAATATGAAATACCTTCCACCCCCAGTCCCACCCCTCAAAAAAGAAGAAAAACAACAAAACAGATTTGATTGGATGATATTGTAGTGTTGAGTGAAATAACCATGTATTTGTTGATCAATTCTATGGTGAAATCAATGCAAGTGGTGTTATTGAAATCTATGATTTGGTGTGCAATCCAACCAACATTTGTGGTATTTAGTAAAACATGAACTTGTACTGTCACTACCTTGGTATACTTGATTAATAAGATTTGGAAGCAAGAGCCAAGTTATACAAGGGGAAGGGGAACATCTTTTACTTTACGACTTAATTTCGTATAGAAATGTTTGAAAGCCCAACACAAATACAGTGAATGTTGACAGACTGCATGGAAAGAGTACTATTTATTGTTCTACATCATGACAACCCCTGTCTATGTCACTGGTTCAGCAGTGCTCAAAATAAAAGTCAAAATATTCTAGATCACCATTATTTTTCCCAATTTTTCATGAATTATGCTTGAGGAGGTATAATTATATTATTCCCCAATATCTTTCTTCATTCAGCCGGAAAATACTCATGACCTAAAAGGTTGTTTGTTACTACTCATCTAGCGACTTGTAGTGACAAGGCCCCTTAGTTCACTCATATTTACCTTGGCTGAATGAAGAAAAATATTGGGGAATAATATCTAACAATCAAAATTCCTTACCTGACATTGGGGATGTAGCCTTGTTTCGTGGTATTACCTTTTTGAAATAGCCCCCCCCCCCCACACACACACACACACGCACCCCCCCCCAAAAAAAAAAAAAACCCCACAGAAACTCTACTTTATTAAAGACACTTAATCAGAAAACCATTTGAAATTAATACCAATAATATTATACAATTTTTATTGCATGTTACACTTGAATACATATACCGTAGAAAAAAAACTTCATATAGCAAGGAAAACATTATAACATACATTTGAAAATTATTGATAGAAGTATCTGTGAACATTGGGTATGTACTTGATATTGTGTAACCATGGAAATACAACTCATCAGTTAAAGAGCTTTGGTCATTTACAATAATGGACCATGACACCTACAAATGTGTAAGTTTATATATACATTTTTTTTCTCAAAATAACAAATTTCAAGTTTCTGTAGCACTGAAATAAAATTTTGGATCACTGCTGCATATCACATACTCAATAAGGCATATATCACTATGAATTTTATCTATATCACTTCTGTGTATCACATAGATAAATCACATATCACCACGAACTTTTTATCTGTCACTATGTATCACATACATAAGGCATATTTCACTGTGAACTTTATATAACTTGCATATCACATAGATAAGTCACATGTCACCATGAACTTTATCTATACCACTACTATGTATCACATGCAGATAAGAAATATATCACTATGATCTTACCTGTATCACATAGAAAAGTCATATCACTATGAACCCTATCTATATAATACTGCAAATCACATGAGTAGTGCATACAATGAATTGTATCTATATCACTGCTACGTATCACATAGAAAAGTCATATATCATTATGAACTTTATCTATATCACTATGTATCACATACATAAGTCATACATCACTATGAACATTATCTATATCACTAATGTATATCACATAGATAAGGCATATATCACTATGAACTTTATCTATATCACTAATGTGTATAACATAAGATGTCAATTTCGTGGTATCACCAACTTACAACACCTAAATATTGGTATATTTGTATAAAGTTACATATACTGATATCATAGTATATCATATTCATGGGCATATAGATGCCAGTTTGTGAAATTTCAATAACCAACGCTTTGAAGTAAAAGGAACACTAAAATACACAGGTATAACACAAATGCCAACTATTATAATATACACAAGGCTCCATAGAAGAATCTCTAGAAATCCTTTTACACTGATTTACAAAGAACTTTGGTATAATCATTGTAAAAAATGTATAGAATTGGTCACCATGGCAACTAATGTAGAATTATATTATTACCAGCTATCAAAGGAGCACTTCAGGAACGTCATTTGAATAGCGCCCTCATCAGGTCTACCATGATACATGACCATGATAAGATTAAGAAGATTGAGGCCTTTGTAATAGCGCCCTCATGTGGTCAGCTGGCTCTTCTCCCATTCAATGCATACATCCTGATGAATGATTTATATGTTGCAAAGAGTTGTAGAGAATGGAAAATCTTGACTACTTAGTCACAAACAGTTGCACCTGTATAATATTTTCTACAAATGTGAATATTAAAGTACTGAACACTGAACAGGTACAAATAGTGTGACACAAGTACATCAGGTCAGGTCAGGTCAGCAAATATGAACTCTGACCTCTATACACATTTACATATTGAAATAAGTTGAATGTATACTCTGTATTTCAACAATAGATGAATCAACAACAATTTGTAAAACTTTCTTTTAACATTTTTTTACAACAAAATCACCAGCCCTGGAATTTAGAGCATTTTCCAATCTTGCATTCGTTATGTTTCTGAAAATACACACTAATAAAAGACTTCACACATCTAGAAGGAACTAATGTTAAGCTACTGACAGTACACATGCATTTCAGTCGGATGGCAGTGTTTCTCAACGGAATACAATATATGTGAGGGTAGAAATTCGCAAATCAGCCTACTACAGTGACTATGGGCAAGTCCAGGCTATAAACGCTGTGAGCAATCCGTTAGCTAACCCATCTGCTATGCTGGATATGTGGTAGGCTAGCAAACAGATCACTGATGGCATTTATCTTAGACACACCCCATGCCATGCCCACAGGGGGGTGGGGGTGATGGGGTGGCGTTCTATACTTTTGATAACCATATTACAACTACAGAGGGTGCTATGTTAAATGTAACACTGCATGCCTCAGTGGCAATATAGCGATACTCTTCAGCAGCTGCTACACCATGGTCAATGAAAACAATCATATGCAGTAATATATCTCAACACTAAAACTGTTGACATTACTACTTTCACTTCTTTAATCTGAGTTGTTGATACATATATGTGTAATGCATCATGTATTCGTAACAAATAGCCCTTCGTATTCAATGTGACTGATTCTACGTTATAAAATACACAAGTACATTGTACGTATGTCTACATCATGTTGGAAGCTTTACGAAAATCATTTATCCAAGTAACGACACAGTAGACACCACTGAAAATGAAATACAATGCATGAAGTATGAGAAATTGTTCTATTCTACCCAACCTATCAATCCAAGTGGATATATAACTTTACATATGTCCTCATAAACTGATATCATTTTTTCCATATATGTTGACTTATAGACGTAACGTAGTCCATTGTTACAAAGTACAATCATACAAACACTGGGTATTGTCATCTTGGATTATACATATCTGGGAAAAAAATAGTTCCCAAATCAAAACTCCTACAAAAAAGTGCATATACAAAATATTCCATCTGAAAAAAAAATAATATAAAAATGATATCATGTAGTTCAGGTCATGAACAGCCATAGATGACCCCTTAAGTTGCTCATTCTTATAAGGAGACCACTTAGGTTTAACTTTACAATGCTGTCTGTCTTGTAACTATGTGTTACAATTTACAGGAAATCGGCATAGTTAGGTTTGTGTGTGTGCTACGAAGGAACATCTAATTACATCAACTACTTCTTTTTATACTTTGCTGAAATATTATAAATGTATTTTACAGTAAGGTCTTTTAGGGGAACAGCAGCATATGAAAAAGGCCATTTTCAGTATTTATGATTCTCCAAGTCTTTTTTCATCATTTTACTTCAGTTGTGTATGTCAGGCATGACTATAGAGAAATACATACTCGGTTGACAAAACTTTTCATTCACTGATTTTTACATATCATCTTTGTTGGAGATTTCCAAAACCTTGACTTCTGTACCTCACTGTCAAGTTCACTGCACGTACAACGTATAATCCGCTTTATACAAAATTTCGACATGGTAGGGTTTGATTTTAACTGCAGTATATTTGCCACAAACTATATTCAAAGAGAACAAATATGAAATCAAGTGACAACAACGTGTCTTTGTGGCCATCATTACTTGTGTAAATATTAAGACGTTTCCGCTACACATCCCTCCATATTCATGCATAACATAAATATCTGAAAATGATAAAATCATGCTTATATATCCTCCGATAACGTTCTCCTTTATAATAATGTAACATACAATATATCTCTCCCAAAGTCAAAGTACTCCATCAACAAGTTTCCTTTTCCTTGTCACATCTAGTTTGTATTTGAGACACACAAAGTGAGACACTTCCCTGATGATATTTCTTGATCATTCATTTCAAACTGACCAGCCAAGTGATGTTTGTATTCTTGTCTTGATATATTTTCACATTTACATTGTAATAAATATATCAAGAAAATTACACGAGATAAGCCTTGAAAGAGCAGCAACAATGATGTTTGCTGTTTTCGCTTTATGTAAACTTTGTAATTGTGGCTAATTTTTTACGGCCACTGTTTTCAATCAAGAGTGGATTATCAAGCAATTCAAAATACTTGATAACTAGAACTGAACATTAAAATCCTTCTAACCTATTTCTTTATAAAGTGAACAATGCCTTTATAAGAATAAATACATGGAGTGGTCCATACCATTACAAATACAGGGAGGACACTGTTGAGAGGAAGGTCAAAGGTCATGGTAGTATATCTCAGTGCCAACTTGCCTCCCCAAATCCTCCACTCTCCATCTTCCAGCTTCTACGATCAGCTACATCTTTAGTGACAACTAACAAAAGTTCACACTCTTTAGCTCTTGTTTGTGCTCTCAGGAAAGACTTGAGGGCTTCTCTGTCTCCGATCACGTCAGGGTTTTTGAACTTGGAGTCCAGGTTATAGAATACACTGTCTAACTCTCGTACTGCGACCCAATGTTTCCTCTTGATGGGTAGACTGACAAACCCCCACTGTAGTGGAGATGGCATATTCAGGATAAATCCTGTTATGTTGTCTAAATTCAGGATGTCAAGGTTTCTGGAAATCAATCAAGACATAAAGAAGGTTTGGGGGTTTTTTTAAAAAAGGGGATGAGAAAACCAAAACTGATTTCTATACAGTTCAAGCTTCCTTAACAAAAGTATGATTAGCCTGTTTATGAAACTTTGTAACTTTAAACCACACAGCCTTAGGGAGATTGCACATCATTCCTTTAGGTCAAAAACCCCTCCCCCCTCCCCCTCCCCTGAATGAATGTTCACAAGAGCTACATCAAATGTTTATAAATGATGTAAACTATGATGAAAACTTTAGTGGTCACACCACTACGATCGATGCAATGCAAAAATTTGATTGTGAACACGTTAAAATCTCACATTAGAAGTAAATTTTATCAAGTTATCAACATCTCAGTTGTAAATACGAAAGCTATTATCATTGAAGGAGTCAAAGTCTTCCGTGGAAATTTGGTTAGAAGTGAAAAAATGAAGTTCAGCAATCGCATTGATGCCAGACCCCCTCCCCTAAATGAACGAAGTTCACTTATTGAGCCTGTGTGACATTGTGTGATCACTCCTTAGTGTATGGTACATACTGAATACAGAATACAACTTACTTTCTTTTGTCCCACCACACAGCCTCGCTGTCTTTGAGTTGTAGAGCTGCCATTATAACATTCACATCATAATTTCCCAATCCTAACACACTTTTATGAGGGTTTACCATTGAACTTGGTGCAAGGCTGGAACATAATGAAAATAAAATTTAAAGAAAATAGAATTAATTTGTATTTTTTGACATCATTTGTACATAATGTGATACTGAAACTTTTGGCAAATTGTTTGAACCCTTATGAAAACATAAAGAAAATAGTTGGCCTAACTGAGCAAAGGTTTTACGATTCTTTGTAAAGTTTAGATTGTTGTAGAAACACTTGACAACATTTAGAAGGCTCTTTTGGCTTTTGAGTTTTGGAGAGACTAAGTATATGATGAATACTTCCTACATCATGGGTTCAAATCACCCTGGAACAAGTCATTGAGAATGACATAGTCCCCGCTATAATTGGGTTTTAAGGAATTATCACTACTCTGATCACGCAACAACATTTCTGACCCTAAAACAAACAGACTTAGATATGTTGTGTGTGCTTGTTGGACATGGAATATGCCTCCAACAATAAAGGATTGGTTGGGTATGGGGGATCATATCACGATGAAAATGGAGTCTGAGTTATGGCTTTGGACATGGAAAATTCACAAACAAAATGGCTGCCAGGCAGCCATATTGGATCGCATCACGACGAAAATGGATATGCACATGTATGTCATAGAACACTGTCCTAATACCAACTTTGAATGAGATCTGTGCAAGCATGTCTGAGTTATGGCTTTGGACATGAAAATTCGCAAACAAAATGGCTACCAGGCAGCCATATTGGATCGTATCACAATGAAAATGGATATGCACATGTATGTCATAGAACACTGTCCTAATGCCAACTTTGAATGAGATCTGTTCAAGCATGTCTGAGTTATGGCTTTGGACATGAAAATTCACAAACAAAATGGCTGCTAGGCGGCCATATTGGATCGTATCATGACAACAATGAATATGCATATGTATGTCATAGAACACTGTCCTAATACCAACTTTGAATGAGATCTGTTAAAGCATGTCTGAGTTATGGCTTTAGACAGGGAAAATTCGCAAACAAAATGGTTGCTAGGCGGCCATATTGGATCGTATCATAAAACAAATTGACGTGCATATGTATGCCATAGCATGTTGCCCCTCAACCAGGAAAAAAAAACTAACGTAAAAGACGCAATAACGATGGAATAAAGGTAAATACAGGAAAACCAGCCTATCTAACATCAGATTTTAATCAGATTGGTTGCCCCTGTACCAAGTTTGAAAAAAATCGGTCCAGGCATCTCCAAGAAATGGCTGCGGACGGACGGACGGACGGACGGACGGACGGACGGACGGACGGACGGACAGACGGAACCCAATCCATAAGTCCCCGTTTCGGACTTCGTCCGTGGGGACTAACAAAGGTGAGTGTTCTACAGACTCCATGATGGGTTGGCTGTATCTGTATCACCAGCCGTGTCTCACTCACAAGACAAGTGCGAATTTGGGGGGACTCCTGGAGTAATGACTTGAAAAGTCGAGGACGATTACTGACATGGAGCTCACAAGTGCTATGTTTGCCGGGCTTAAGTGACTCCTGGATAGCCTGTGGACTGACTGGGAAAGCCTTGACATTTCCACAGCAACGTGATATAGAGTGTGCAACATAGCCCTGTCATGTAGTCCCAAACCTGAATGGATCTCAGTAGCAGCATGTGTTATTGTGTTTGTGTGTGTATATCTGCATAACAGAAAATTGCTGTAAGCTATTCCCACCATGAAAAAGAAAATTAAAAATTAAAAAAAAAAAAAAAACCACCTATATTTCCTATGTTCTTAAGTTTAATCAGCTTTAGTTCCTGAAATTCATACAAGATTGTACAAAAATATATTATTAATGGAAAACAGGCAGATCACAAACTTTAGTCCAAGACAATTGTAGGGTGAATATGGTGAGGGTAAATATCATAATATCTCAATAAAGAAATGCTGAATGTTGAATTTCATCAATAAAAAGTCTTCAATGAGGGCACGGTTTTTTTATTCACCCATTCTTTTATTTCCTGTGTCCTTGGGTACCTCTGTAAGTAGCAGGTACTTATCTCAAAAGAGGCTGAGACTAAAAAACAAAGGTCACAACTGACACCAATACATACAAAAGACACATTTGACCTTAAAAAGTGACACAAGTTGAGTTTGTAAGCATATTACTCAGGTGTAAACAAAACCACATTCCAATATATTATTAATATATTGATGCAAGTCTTCTCTAATATTACAGTTGTCTTCTGGCATGGATAGAACAGCAGATTGCGTAGTATAGATTTTCTGAACATTTTTTTGATATGTATGATAAATAACATCAGAGGATCATTAATGAGTTATACCTAGATACAAAGTTTGACTTCAGTCAATTACAAGTGATGGTCAAATGTGCTTCAGTAAAGTGCAAAACAGAAAGCATCTTTTAAATATGCAGCAAAAACTATGGCAAAATATTATAAACTCTGCTTGCAACCCTTTAAAGTGAAAGGACAAGGTTCATTTGTATTCTGTAAAGAGATTTAGACCATATAATATGAGAGTTACACTTTACTAGAAAAAGTAGTGCCTATTTGTACATGTACAATGTATGTAATGAGTCAGATACAGCAGGGTATCAATTTAAATTGTACACACTTGAATCAAACATCACTGTTGAAATATGCTAAACATACCTACATGTAGACTTTGAAATCTGGCCTCAAAGATGAAGGTCAGTTTCAATGTTTTCATACAAATTTCACAAGTTTAAATGTGTGGACAGTCCAGTTGAGTATCACTATCTACATGTTTGACAGCACAAACTTGCATTTTTATGTACCCAGATTTGAATGAAGGCGGTCTGTGCATGATAGACATACATGTATTCTTGTGAATGATGGCAGTCTGTGCATGACAGACACACATGTATTCTTGTGAATGATGGCAGTCTGTGCATGACAGACATACATGTATTCTTGTGAATGATGGCGGTCTGTGCATGACAGACATACATTTATTCTTGTGAATGATGGTGGTCTGTGCATGACAGACATACATGTCTTCTTGTGAATGATGGCGGTCTGTGCATGACAGACATACATGTATTGTTGTGAATGATGGTGGTCTGTGCATGACAGACATACATGTATTGTTGTGAATGATGGCAGTCTGTGCATGACAGACATATATGTATTCTTGTGAATGATGGTGGTCTGTGCATGACAGACATACATGTATTGTTATGAATGATGGCAGTCTGTGCATGACAGACATATATGTATTCTTGTGAATGATGGCGGTCTGTGCATGACAGACATACATGTATTGTTGTGAATGATGGCAGTCTGTGCATGACAGACATACATGTATTCTTGTGAATGATGGCGGTCTGTGCATGACAGACATACATGTATTCTTGTGAATGATGGCAGTCTGTGCATGACAGACATACATGTATTCTTGTGAATGATGGCTGTGTTCATGCCATGAAGCTTATTGGTTATGTGCCATATCCTGTCATTTCAACAGAACGACAAGAACCAATCAGCATAAAAAGAATAATAAAATTCATATGCAAATTAGATAATATAACATGCAATATCCTGGGAAGAACACTGAATGGACAATACATGTACATGCATGCAATCATGCACAGAGTAGACAGAACCAGTTGAAATATATACCCCTCCTCCTAGCAGTACTTGCTGGGAAAGAAAAATCAATCAAACAGACTATATGTACATGTACCAATGGTAATGTGATATTGTTACATACATGTACAAATGTATACCAAAGACTACTTGCACTGGTGCACGGTGTGCATGCATACCAGTTTAATTTGCACCGCAGTACAATATCAAAAATTACAAATTGGGGAAAACAGGATTAAACTAAAACATTTTTAGTCACATGAGATATTATTATTTCTCTTACATGTAATATACACATGTCTGATGACAGCTGTTAATAGCAGTGTTAATAGCTTAGAAATCACTCAGTTAGCAAAAAAAATAAAACCAGAAGACGGATTCCTGATTGTAACATGTCTTGTACCATCAGTATGACCATAGACCGTACAGGAAATGGTATGATATTACAGTAAAGGGTAAAGAAACACATCAATACAATTCCTATCAAGCATAAACGTTCTCCTATATGGTATCCATGGTAACAACATCAAAGCTTGCCCTGATATCTTGTGACATCACCCCATTTCAATGCATTATTAGTGAAAAGTTGAATCTATTCAGTAGTCTATCAAAACAGAAATACATTACTGGAAAATATTTATATCACAAAAATTAAGGTTGACAAGATTATATCAATGCAAGCAAATAAAAAAAAATCTACAAATTTAAACGCTGATGTTTGACAGTTAAAAAATGTAATAAATGATAATGTAACAATGTAATGGCTGTGTAATGATTGATATGTTGCAGGTGGTGTGTATACTATGTGAATAACATCATATGCTATATTTAGATTATATAATGTATGTATATATGTGTGTGTGTGTGTGTGTGTGTGTGTGTGTGTGTGTGTGTGTGTGTGTGTGTGTGTACATTTATAAGTTTCATTATTGCCTATTGGACTGACTGTCTCTTTCACTGTTTCAGTTAGTATGGCTCCTCACATTACACACATTACATTGCTACATGTATATCTGCCAGCTTTCATTATTTTAGATATATATATATATATATATATATATATATATATATATATATATATATATATATATATATATATATATATATATATATATATATATTGTTTTTTTTGTTTTTGTTTTTTTGTTCAAGAACATTTCATAGTGCTCAAAGTATTATGAGAAAATAGGTCAACTGACTAACTACTCATGTGTAAACAGTCATCTCAAGGAAATGTAATTTCCTCACTACCTTCAGAAATAAACCTGAGGGTTAAAGGTCAGAGGTTATGCAACTACTCTCATAAATGTCAACACTACAATTATCTGACAAATTAATGTGGGATGGGTCAGAATCATTTATTTACATGACCTTTGACCCCTGAATACAAATGCAAGATGTCACATCCCAGCATATGTCTCTGATCTCTTTGTAAACTTTTCTAATTGCTTTGTATTGTTTTTTTGTTGAATGGGAACCAAACACAGCTGGACACCACCTATTTGCTCTAAGTTAGGCTGCCACCTAATATATTGAATTTGTCTAAGTTGACATTTTAAATAACACAGGGCCTGTCTGAGAACTACTGGATATTTAGTCTATACAACAATATGTTATTTCATTAAATGTCATTGTATTTGATTTAACACAACTTCAGCTTCATTTACTATGCTATTATGTAAGTACTGGTTATTGCCTATTACATTATGTTCATCAAATTATTTATAATATTCAATTTCGCCAAAAGCAGAACTTTCAAGATTTTTCTTGAATAAAAAACAGTCAGAATCCCGAGATATATTAATTTTCTTCTAATTTTGGAAAAAATCACAGGCCTCCATGTTGATATATTTATCTTTTTGTCATCTTCATATTTGTGGTTTCTTTCCTTGAATGTATGGCTTCACTTTCATATAGATCTAATATAAATGTTCATATGCCATGCACAAACCAAGTAATTGTCTTTGAACAGAAAATATGGATTATATACCCTGGTCGTTCTACATCAAGACAGCCTGTGTCTACAATGCACAAAATATGAATAAAAAAATTCCAAATTTTTCCTGAATAATGCTTGAGGAGATATAATTATAATATTACCAAAATTTTTCTTCAATCAGCCAGAAAATACTTGTGACCTAAGGGTTTTGACAATGCTCATTTAGCAACTCATAGTGACAAGACCCCTTACGTCACTCGTATTTTCCTAGGCTGAACAAAGAAAAACATTGGGGAATAATATCCAAATATCATCATTACGATATCTATTATGAATACAAATGTAGTATTAGTAGTTTGGGATTCTGATCCTTATTTTTATTCTTATCCATGAGGGATCTGTACCACTTTCATACTTTGTGTTATCAGACGATTTTTGTTGAAGTGTATATGTGTATGTGATTTCAGCTACATGTATCATTGTAACTCTTTATGGGCGTCAGTAAACTGTTGAATCTGCACTAGCTGTAACTGGGGTATTATTTCTAGATCACACAACTGACAATATACATGTATTCTGAAAATTGTTAAAATACCAATAATTAGACAATATTATACATTTCAATTAGAAATCCATTTCATCTATAAGAAATGCTGAAATCACGACAGCATTAGGGGGCATTGATTTTATGGTATATAAAAATCAATTTGAATGAATATATATATATGTACTTCACCATTATATGTTCAGCTACAAATGTATGTTTACCCACACGTGATTCAATACTATTCAGGATGTACGATATTATGAATCAAGTCGTTATATCAAACAAAACAGTTTTAAAAAATTATTCTAGTACTACAACAATGGTACATGTAGCACATACAACAAAACTGTAGACATGTGGATAAGATTTTTGTTGTGCTAGGTGATCAAATGCTGTAGTGTACATCACTAAGATTTCTGTTTCAAATCATGTGACTTCTATCTCACAACAAAATGACAGCGGCTCACTAAAAGGTCGTTGATATTTTATACAGGACAGGAAGGCAAGAGAAGTGTACTGAACATCATTTTAATTAATGGGCTCCTCTGTGGAAAGGAAGAATATAATTGTCAAAGTGAGAAATCAGGGCTAGGGAAAATACATCATGCTAAGGTATAGGTTAGAGCTAGACCCTGTTACATTCCTAACATTTGTATGACAGTCTCTATTCTAATAGTCTAGATGCTACAGGTGGTATCTAATCATCTCTTCACCCTGTCTAGCTCAATGAGAAATCATGAACCAAAAGTCATTCAACAGTTCATGCAAATGAGTTACTGTTAGAATGATACATTACTGTCCACAACAAACACCAACTTAGGGATGATTGGACAATGTCACACAAGCTCGAACTTCATTCATCGAATAGATGGGGAGTGGGTCTGGCATCAATACAATTGCTGAACTTCATTTTCACACTTCCAACCAAATTTCGAAACTTTCACGCCTTCAATGATAACACTTTTTAACAGGCTCTATATAATATTTACTACTGAGATGTTGGTAAGATGATTAAAATTTACTACTAATGTGATATACAGTGATGGGTTTCCAGTAGTATTTAATGTATTTACCATGTCATGTTTTTACATTGCATCAATCGTAGTGGTATGACTGCTACAATTTTCAACATGGTTTACGTCATACATAAATGTATCGATGTTGCACTTGTGAACGTTCATTTAGGGGGAGGGGCCCAGTCCGGGGTTTTGTTCTAAGTAAATTAATAAAGTTCCTTTATTGAGCTTGTGTGACATGAGTGACTGTCCCATATCGACTGTTCTATGGAGTAGAATTCTGTGATTAATTAACAAAGACATGATGTTGATCTCTGTGTGGGTTGATTTGGGTGAATTTGAAATCTCATCACAGGATCTCATTGCGTGAGACATAAAGCAGAGAGATTTTGAGATTGAATGTACAGATAGCACTAGACTACTATTCTAATACTTTTCATACTCTATATCAAAGATGCCATAGACTACTAGTACTACTTATATTCACAATATATTTTTTTTTTATTTCATTGATTTTTGTGAGTGGTCATACTACTAATCTAAAACATATACCACTTTGGTTTTCATTGTGCTGAGCTGTAAATTCATTGATCAAGTCAATGATAACTGATAAATTGTAGTGTGCTGCCTATACTATGACACAACCCCATGACGTGTGAGTGTACATGCAAGTGTGGTATACATGTACTCAGGGTATTTGTATGAGTGATTGCAGTGTTCTCTGTGGCAGTACTTTCATGAGTGTAGCGAGTGAAAATGTAGCAGAAAACACTGCCAGCATGAGTGCAATACCCTGAGTACCCACACTGGAACTCACATGGAATGGGGTTCTGTTATTATTACATATGTTTATCCCAAACAACAGATTTCTGTACAAATGATACTATGCAATCAAGCACTTTTGTGTACAATGAACGATTGTGTCTCATTTGGCTTGCATAACATTTTCAGCACTGCACTGTAGTGCAAATACCACACATATGCACACGCATTGGTGCAAGTAATCTATGGTACAAATGTAATAATATCATGTATTTGTCATTACCAATAGATCTACATGTAGAACTTACAATGTACACAACAAGCGAGTGTCATTATTTACACAAGTTGTGTACTTGCTTACTGGCCTGCACTTGACCTTCATTTCCATATTAATCATTATGTAACAATACTTCTTAACCAACCAGCAATAATTTGAAAAAAAAAGAGAACCTTGTAAAATGTATTTGTTTGATCACAGACTATGCAATATGTAAGCTGTAGTCATGTAGAACAGCTGTTACCATATTATACAGTAACTAACTATCCACTTCTTGGTCTGAACAACAAGAGTTCACATAATCACAGTCGTATAAACCACTATAAATCTTGCTGCTACCAAGAATTTTACCACAAAATTATTTGCACACAAAAATTTTGATATTTTTGTAACTTTCTGTCAGATCTCACATCCATTTCAGATCAGAGCCTTAGATTATTATTGTGATTAATGAATGATGTCAAAAAATATGGCATAAGAGTGACAAAACTTCAACAAATTCAATAAAAAAAGACATTTTTTTCATACTGTTGGACATGACGGGTCAAAATTGACAATCGGTGATTACTTACCTTTGACATATGTCATCTAACATTTGTTTATTGTATGCTTGTCCATCCTGAAACACATTGTTGAGTGCATGCAATGCACACAGTTCTCGTTTCTGTTTCTCATGATAAATAGGCATGTTGTTGTCTTTGTCAAATTTGATCACTGTGTCTTTAGGTTCAGAGTTATGACAGATATCGTCAATTCGTGGTGTCCTAATGGTAGTGGTCGTCTGCTCTGCTATCACAACTGTATTTATATTACCACCACACAGACAATATGTTGGCATTCCGTGAAGCACAGAATTTGTCCGGTGCCGGGAGTTTGGGTTGCCTTTCTCCTGTGCTCCCACGCTGTTTTATGTAGTTTCAAGGTCTGCTGTGTACTTCCTTCTGTTTATTACTCGTGGATTCCATGTTTGTCCAACAACGTTATTCACTGGCGATTATATTGCCTATGCAGCATTGACACGGTGTCCAGAACAGCTCCCTTCTGAGGGATCTAGATCTCTTACGAAAATATGGAGCTATGAAGGTTCCTTCAAATCACCTCTCACAACACAACGCTATCTAGCAATTATACGATACATATTTAACAGGAGTTTCGAGCCACGGGATAACACGTCTTACTCCGTAATTATTCTCAAGGCCTAGATTACGCAAACTCCTGACGCTGTCGAGAGTTGTTTCCGGTTTGTGCTTTTTACTGTTTCGGATACACAAAATAGAAAACAGTACATTAACGATTAAGGCAGGCGTACACAAAAAAATTGACAAAGGGTCTGACCTCTAAAATTTGATTTGTATTCATAAGTTCATTCTGTCATATCACTCCAGTAAATCGATTTATCATTGGCATTGCGAATAAGGTCAATCTAGGTTCAGATGAAGTTGGAATGATTCTTGGCATTCAAACGACGATAAAATATTTGGAACTCTGTGAACATACTGCATGTCAACGTTTTCACCTATTAACACAGCAAATATATCTACATACAATAACTAAATAATATATGAAAACATCAGTACCTCGAATTCAACATTTGTACGGCCCACCATCTTCCAAACACTTGCTCGTTGCATTTTGGGATTGCACACAACGGAAATGTTTAAATATCGCCCTCAAGGATGCAGCTTGAAAGTCTTTTGTTTTACTTTGGCTACGGCATCCCACAAAAATGTACTACATACTGTGTGCGAGGTCGTATTTTACAAACATTTTTTCTTGTAACAGATGAGATTACAACGACTCAATTGTTTAAGAATTTATCTACAAGAAAGATTGATCGTATATGTTTATAAATTTGCAGATGCACATTTTCAAAACAAGTTATAATGATACCAACAGGTTTTTGGAAAACTGTAGAGGGGTCCCCTAAAAGTTTTTCAAATAGAATGAAATAAAAGATTTCAAAATCTCTCCATATCCAACCGCATCCATCCATATCTCCAGACACATTCCTCCATGCCCCAAACTATATACATCCCTACCTCCAGAAGTAATCATCTATACGCCCAAAACTATTCATCCATACCCACAAGTATTCATTCATCCATACCCCTAAAAGCATTCATCCATACCCCAGTATTCATCCATACCCCTAAAAGCATTCATCCATACCCCTAGTATTCATCCATACACCCAGAAATATTCATCCATACCCAGATGTATTCATTCATAATTTCAGAATCATTCATCCATACCCCCGAAACATTGATCCATACCCCCAGAAATCTATGTCTGAGTTGACTATACCAGCTTGTCAACACAAAACAACAAAACACACATTGTATCAATTGTCTATTCAATCACTTTTATTGATCAATTCCTTGAAATCAATGCAAGGATTTCCGCCGCTAATACTGCTTCTTCTTGAGAGTCAAAGACTTAAAAAGTTTTTTTTTATTTACATGATATAAGATGCTCATGAAAGAAAAAAAAATACATGATATACATTCAAGGAAAACAAAGTAGTCTGCACAAAACACAATGGTTAAAAAATACTGACTCATCTTATACAATGATTTGAGATATATTCGTTTTCTGTTACATTTTTTTGTGGAATAAACACTAGATGCTATAGCACTACCTATCTTAGTCATGTGACCACACACATATGGGACTGATAGTCAAGGTCAAGGTTGATTCTCACAATTTCAGCGTCAAGTACACATTCACTGCCCCATATACTATGCAGAGATGGTTAAATGACCAAGAGCTGTTGTACAGTTTTTTTTCCAAATGTTTCCCTCATTTCATACACTTATGGTGAATTCTTGATGTAGTGAACAATAGGTTACCATGGGAACACTTTTCAATGTCTCTCCAAAAAATGTATTTCTATTATAGTACATGTTTCCAATCACTAATACGTCATTGATTCAAACTCTAAAAGTGACCACTTTATTGGAGCACACATCTTTTTATTTGTATAAATATCCCCCCAAAACTTCTATTAGACCTTGGCTTTTAGAATACACACTATAACCTTTACTACAAAAACACTTCCTTGTAACAAATTGAATACTCAATCTCGATTAATATAAGTTTCCATCTCTCTCTCTCCAACTAACAATTCCTGTGGTGTTTCACAGTTGTGGCCTGTTTATTCAATTCACCCTTTCTATAATGAGATGACACTACTCTGATGATGTCTATAGACAGTTCCACACCTGAAAGTAAAATATTTGATGTATTGTCTTCAATACTTGTCCTGTATAACAGTAGCAAAGCTCTGACTCTTGGCTCTAGCTAAAAACAAGAGAGAAGATTTACAACAGTTGAAAATTGGCAATTGATTTACAAAAGAGACATTGTTACATGCCCCATTCACAAAAAAAACTGTGTATCTACATCACTTGGTTTCAAAAATGCTCACAATTATACTCTATTGGCGTATTTTGTCTCCTTGACATTGTAAAGAAGTCAGAGATACAAAAACCAATGTAGTGTCTAACATTGTTTCAGATCAGTTCTTCTCCGACTGCGTACAGTCACAGGTGATGTATGCCGATATTCATTAATTACACACAAGTTTATTCTTTCTTGGGATGAGTCAGTTACATGACAGTGATAAGTAACAGACTATCGAAGCATCACCTATCCCCCGGACATATCTCAATCTGATTAAAATCTGACGTCACAGCGTGATTGCTTTATTTACCGCAATTTCCATCATATATTGTTGTTTCTTTTGATTTCACTGTCACCTTCCCATAAAAGAAAGAAATGAAGTGATCACTCACAAAACAACATAAGTGAAAACTAAATTTGCAATATATATATATGAAGGAGACAGAGGTAAATAAAGCAATCTAGCCATATTTCTATGTCAGATTTTAATCAGATTGGCTACATCTTTACTTACAGCATACCATGAAAACTGAAATGACACAATGCTAG
The DNA here is from genome assembly GCF_964340395.1 of Glandiceps talaboti. Taxonomy (NCBI): domain Eukaryota; kingdom Metazoa; phylum Hemichordata; class Enteropneusta; family Spengelidae; genus Glandiceps; species Glandiceps talaboti. The sequence continues at coordinate 24,302,990 of NC_135553.1, forward strand.
AAAATTTCTGATTGTGAAATCAAACTGCAAACATTTAAAAGGATGGAATATACGTTATCAAAATTCCTCCCTTTATCCCACTTTGTAAATTAATTCACACTGTTTGTTTAATTTTCTCTCTTTTCAATTCAACCACTCTTACTAATACCATAGGTTGAAAGTTTAAAAGTGGACTCCCTAGCTTGTGTACTTAATTCCTTATAGGGCACCCTCTTCTGAGTAGTGCTCCCCTCTCAAAGGCTCACATTTAATTTTCTCACTTTTCAAGAAATGTCCACGCACACAAAAATAGTTCTCCTGATCCTACCGTCTACCTCACACTTTAATGTTTGATTGCCACCTTGCTATATTGCTTAAAATGTTCCTAGAAGTCATTCCATAAACATATCTGCCTTCTTCTTACAATGTTTCTGACAAACATGTGAATTTTTTTTTGCAGCATACTATACAACCGCCATACACATAAATACCTCATTTGCAAAATAAATTTCAACTCAGAATAATTCCCCTCCCATCTCGGTTATACAGTTTGACAGAAAACTATCAGAATTTTACATGTCACCCCCCCCCCCCTAAAACTGCCCCAATAACCCAAGTAGTGCGGTAATACAGATTTGACTTAAAGTTAAACGATAAAATTTACAATACACTATACAAAATCAAGTGAACAAAATTTACATCTCATACATGATTAGAATACAGGCAACATGTAAATTAGCACAAACTCTTCAAATTTTCCAATCAGTTAATACTATTTGGCACACTTGAACTGTGTTGTATTTTCTGTTTTCTTGATCAAATCCATCCGTGTCACTTCAATTTCAAGAAGTAATCAACCACTGGGCACATACCAAATCATCACAATAATGTACATGCACTGATGCATTCCTTCAAAGTGTGCCCTAAAGAGATATATCACTCACACTGCATCAAATATCTTGCTGAACATATTGTAGTTAACAACCCTACAAGATCTTTGCACTCAAGTCATCATACAACACTCAAGGTTCCCAGAACAAGACTCAAATCGTATGGAGATCGATCTTTCAGCTACGCTGCCGCAATTCTGTGGAACCAACTACCTAACACTGTTCGCTCTGCACTGAGTATTGAGACTTTCAAATTAAGACTAAAGACATACCTTTTTGAGAGAGCTAATATCTGTAACAGTTTCAGTTGTAAAGAGCCAGTGAGCTTCATTGATGGATACTAGGCGCTATATAAATCTCTTTATTATAAACTCACATAGGCATCATCTTATCCCTTCAAAGTGCGCCCTCAAGAGGTATATTACTATATCAATCCCGTATTGTTTTTTTGTATGGACATCAATATTAAAATAATTATGATATATATATCTTTCTGCACGATATACAGCTAAAATTAATTTTGGCAAAAATATTTAACAATCAAGCAGTGAAACAGGCATCATGTCTAATTCTTTGCAATTTTTAAAAAAGAAAAAAATTCTTCTACATCTTGGCAGTGGTTGAAGCAATCTGTAAAATCATCGTCTATAAAAATATTTGTTACTGTCTCAGTATTTACAAATTTTCTCAAATTTATTAATTGCAGTGACTATTATTTTAACCGAGCAAAATTACAATTGTGGATGAGTAAACAAATAAGATAGTTAACAAACAAACAAACAAACAAACAAACAAACAAACAGACGTTTAATGCACAGAGACATTTTAGGGTTTGACTTTGCTGAGACATAAATGCAAAACTGTGACTTAAAATATTTCTTATTTACTCTTTTCAAAACGTTACTTGTGAGAGCAGCAGCATATGATTGCACAAATACTTTTAGTTTTTGTTATGAAATATTTTACAAACTCTTTCATACACACTAGTAAATATAAACAACAGATCAAAATGATAAGATCTGAATATTTACTTTTTTCTTGATTATTTCATATCAAATCTTTTTTCTTATTAAATATAATAATTTTGCTGAGTCACTCATGATTCAAGTATCAGACACTTTTTCTGCAAAAAGACTCTTGCAAAGATCACAAAATTCTACTGTTGTCAACCTCTCGGTACACATAATTTTTTTCCCGCCATGATTAGGTAAACAGAATTCTTGCATTTTTTGTTTCTTTTCAGAAATATTGGCCTAATTCTAATTGATTTTATACTGGGTTTTGAGATATAATATTCATCGTGTCTGCTAGGCCACGAAAATACACAAACAATTTGGGCTTCAAATAACCCTTGTTTACAAACTTTTTCTTCAAAATCAAGTTTCTGCAAAATTTGTCTTCAAAATTGTATTTTCATAATTATTCATGCGTAAAGACAGAAAGAGATTGCAAGTACATGTGGGTATTTGGTAGAGACAGAGAAATGAAAATTTGTGAGCATTTACTCTTCCACAAAAATTATGTGTTACTAAGAAAAAATCTAAACAGTTCTTTGATTAGTTGGATTTCTTGTATTCACATTCTTGAAATAAAATTCATGCGAGTTGAAAATTATGATGTCGAATTTTCTCTTCTTCCATAAAAATTGATCACACTGACAACAAAGTATTACAAGATATTCACATACAGGCAAAGCTAAGGAAATGTCGTCTTTCCAGATTGATTTTTTACAACACCAAAAAACAAATTTTTTTTTAAATCAACAACTACTAGAAAGATACTCTGACATATACGACAGAAAGAAAACTGGACAGATGTACCCAGAGACAGTTCTCTGCCTGGTCAAACACATATAACTGATCAGGGCACAGAATTTGAAAGGTTAAATAGCACTTCACAATGTACGAATGTATACAATGTTAAATATAATAAGCAGACTATCCACAAGAACTCTAAAAAGTTGTTTGCTATAATTACAACAGAAAAAGAATGACCCATAAACATTGTAATTTCTCAGTTTTGGACCCCTGGTTTTCAGGAGGAAACTGTAGCTACAATATACAGTCTCCAATAAGAATAGTTTTTTCAGATAATATTGTAGAGTTTACCTCTGAGAACATGACAACATCACAGACAATTTGTGATTTTGTGAATTACACCTTCTTCAATTGTTTGAAAAAATATGATCTTATCCACCTGTTCTAATATTTTTCACAAGGACTTTTTTACAGTAATAAAAATATGCATTGACATAAAAGTGATGGATGTTTTATGGTGTCTGTCACTGCATACGATTAGAAAACTGAGTAAAACTGAAACCATGGCAACAGAAAATAGTAATTTGTGTTCTGTATCTTTCTTACATTATTTTGCATTGTATCACTGAGATTTGCATTTGAATTTTAACAATTTCAGTTTAGCTACACCTGCCATTTTTTGGGGGGGCAACAAATTAATTCACTGCGATATATTCTATCAAGATGTGAATATTCCAGCTTGTGGTTAAATTTTGGCACTTATTTCAAGGACATTATTTTAACAAAGATTGCATTAATAGCATTGATATCGCTTCTTTCTGTGAAATATTTGACCTACAAGTTGACTCTGCATCCATTTGTATACCAAATATTGCTTTCCTGAACATCTTAGAATACAATTATATAAATTTGTCAAATTTTGTCTATTTGATGGCCCATGGTTGGCACAAAATACACTCTGGACTCAAAATCTTGGGATCAAAACTTGGGAAAAATATCGCTTATTTGCATCTAAATAACATACACATTTTCTATAAATTGTAAGTGTATGCTGAAGTATATTGTTCGTCAACATTCAAACTCTATGTTTGAATTAATTTGAATATTCAAATTCTATGTGTGGGTTAATATGAATATTCAAATCCTATGTGTGGATTAATTTGAATATTCAATTCTATGTGTGGATTAATTTGAATATTCAAATTCTATGTGTGGGTTAATATGAATATTCAAATCCTATGTGTGGATTAATTTGAATATTCAATTCTATGTGTGGATTAATTTGAATATTCAAATTCTATGTGTGGGTTAATTTGAATATTCAAATTCTATGTGTGGGTTACATTTGAATATTCAAATTCATTCTGCCAACAAAGCTGCAGAAAACAGTACATAATCATGGAACTTCAAATCTACAACTCACTTTAACAATTATGGCCTAAAATATACCAGAATAATTGTAACAGTTTTTTGCATTTGCATTTTCTACTATGAAAGAATCTGATTGGTGAATATGTTTCTATATTTACATATTCCCTGCCTACATCATGGAGGTTGACCTTTGACATACAGCCTACTGGCCACCTCCTTCTGAAGTACTCTCACCATTATAACACTATAAATTCTACCACTACTGGCTTATATACAGTAGAAACTGTAGAAAGAGAGAGAAAAATGAGCTTCTATTACACAGCTTAGTTACAAATTGTCAACATTTTGTACAAATATTTTCTTGTTACTTTTTCATTTATACATTGCAAATTTCTTGTCTTTTTTTTTTTATAAATAATCATTTATAATCTGGATACAAAAAGAGAAATGGGTCTGAAATCTATGATTTCTCTCTCTTAAACTAACTAAATATAAATCTTATACATTTGGTATTAGAAATGTTAAATTCTAGCTAATATTCTCTTTCCAACACATCAAATCAGTTTGTTGTTTTCATTCATACAATATGGTTACTTAGAAGTGAATGATTTATAGGTATAACGATAGACATATTTCACCCCAATCCCCACCCCCACCCCCACCCCCCTCTGGCTGTACAGGCAGTAAACAAGTACATGAGACTGTGAGGGCAGCATAAAGTTATATGACAGACTTTGAGGGCAGCCTTCAAGTTCACAATCTGGCATGAGGGCTGCCTACAATTATTAGCCTACAAGGACATCACCTGACTGTGAGGGCAGACTATAGTTACATGACTGGCCTGTGAGAGCAGTCTTAATGTACATCAATGCACAACCTTATGTGTTTATATGAAATACACAAGAAGAAGACAGGTAAGAAGACAAAGGTGATTTTTAGGTGGATGGACATTAATCAATTGCTATTTATGTGATTCTTCCTGCCTATAAAACTGACAACTGCAATATACCTTGGGCCTACAATTACAATACAATATCAGACCTACCTGGCTTTCATCCCATATTTTAACCTAACAGCACAGCATACTACAAAATAGTCTCACGTTATTTACACTACCGTATTCCTGGCCTTAGTTTCATCATCATCTATGGTCAGTATATATAGACTTACATGATGATCATCTAAAAGCTAACATTCTAAAGATGAGACTCTGTTATCCATGTCCCCCTAGATACGGTTGTCGATTTGGAGACTCCTTCTGATGCTGTCGTTTTGGAAACTACTGGTGATGAAGTCGATCTATGAACTGCAGGTGGTGCAGTTGAGTTGGATATTGTTGGTGATGCAGTTGCCGTGGATACTGCTGGTGGTACAGTTACCCTGGAAACTACTGGTGATGAAGTCCATTTGAAAGGTACTTGTGATGCAGCTGCTTTGGAAACTGTTGGCGATGCAGTCGCAATGGAAACTACTGGAGATGCAGTTGACTTGTAAACTACTGGTGATGAACTTGCGTTATAAACCACTGGCAATGCATTTGCCATGGACACGGGTGGTGATACAGTTGCCTTGGAAACCATTGGTGATGCAGTTGCCTTGGAAACTGCTGGTGGCACAGTTGCTTTGGATATTGCTGGTGATACATTTGCCTTAGAGACTGTTGGTACTGTCGCCATCATGGAAACGGCTGGTTGAACATTGGTCTTGGAAACTGTTTGTGACACAGTTGCCTTGGAAACTGCTGGTGATTCTGGTGGTAGTTTAACAGTTAGCGATGTGGATGACTTTGGCACTGAAACGGCTTGTGATGCTGGTGGTGGAAAGTTAGTTGTTCGGGATGTAGTTTTCTTGGAACCTGCTGGTGATGGTGTTGCCTTGGAAACTGCTGGTGATGAAGTTGCTTTGGAAACTACCGATGATTCAGCTGGCAATTTAACAGTTAAAGGTGCAGTTGCCTTATATACTGATGGGGATGCAGTTGCCTTGGAGACAGCAGGTGATGCAGTTGCCTTGGATACAGGTTGCCTGGATGTTTCTCTTCCTGATTTGACAGATGATTCAGTTATCTTGAAATCCGGTTTCATAGATTCAACCAGTCTGGAGTCTGGTAACCTTAATTCTGTGTCCGTCTTCCGTGACTGTGGGCCATTCATGTCTGGTTCTCCGTCTGATAGGTTTTCTTCACTAGCTAGGGGAGTCCTGTGATGTCTCTTGGTTGGTAACCGGAGACTCTGGCTGTAGAAACTACGATGAAATGGCTTCCTTTTGTCACTGAAACCTCCATTTTCACTGTGTATTCCTGAAGCTAACAATACAAGAAGGAAATACGTCAATACAAACCACAAACAGAAAAAAGAAAAGACACAAACGAATCCAGATGAGCAGAGTAACAAAGAAATGAGTTAGGATGGCCACATTTGAAAGTTTTACTCTACTATCTCAATTTCTTAATGTTAAGCTACATATGGCAGAAGTGTGACTCAATATTGAATGGAGTCTTCTTTATGATCTATATCAATCAATCTACACAATCTGTCAGTATTAAATAAATTGTGAAGCATGATAAACAAAATCTTGAAGCACTGTATGAACAAAAATTGAGGTCACTACAAACTTAGGACCACTGACTCTTATAGGTCATGTTCTTTTAAAATATAACATATTTATCACAAATATGATTATCTTTCATAATTAATCTGATTAGCAGATAAGCATATTTCAAATGTTCTTGTCCATATGTAATTTCTATATTCGTTCGTCAAAACAACTAAAGAGAAAATATTTTTCAGAGCTAAATTGCTGTACATGTACCCAAGTACATTGATTCATTTGTAGTACAAATGTGTAGTACTGGTGTAGACTGAGTTATTAATGAAGTCAAGAGATTAAAATTGAGATGAGAGTGATAGCATGCAATGACTTAGGTGTGTATGAAGGGTGAAGACATTGTGTCATGCCACCATCTTTGATATTCATTAGCTTTCAGCCAAAAAAGGCAGCAGTTTGACTTTTCCAGGCAAGACCCAGCTACCACATAGACACCTTTATATTTTACAAAGTTCATCCCAATGACATTTTTCTCATTTTGAGCAAGAGATCTTTCCAGTAAACAGCGCCCTCAAGTTGTACTATCACATTTAGCAAACTTCTCATGACTATAATACACAAGTAATGTATATCTAGCGAGTGATGTCACTAGATAAATCTAAAATCTCAATCACTTCTATATGCTGAGTTTTATGACAACACTATGCAAATAAATGACATTACACCATCATTTATTTTCAGTTGACAAATGAGGGCGATGTTCATGAAATTGTCTTGTAACGTTGCTGAAGGATTTGATAGACATGCATACCTTATGTTCCATTATGTAAAATGTACTACATGCATATCTTTCTTACATACAGTAAATATGTTAAATATTATTTCAATAAATGGATGACAACTGAAAAGAGAAACTCTTCCATACCAATACGTAACAATTGTAATGAAATTTTCATCAAACACTTATTGCTATGGCAGTGTACTTCATTTAAAGTTGTCACTCACTGTTCATTTGCATACTTATCCTGCCATTCACTGTTCATTTGCATACTTATCCTGCCACTCATGTTCATTTGCATACTTATCCTGCCACTCACAGTTCATTTGCATATATATGATGCCACTCATGTATTTCATTTGCATACTTATCCTGTCACTCACTATTCATTTGCATATGCATGCTGCTGCTCCCCGTGTTCATTTGCATAATTATCATGTCACCTCACTGTTCATTCACTTCATTTGCATACATGTCACTCACTGATCATTGCCATACTTATAATGTCATTGCCACACTCCTTTCTAGACTGGTAAAATAAAGTAAACCTGCACCCATAGTTACAATGTTCTACATTTGGAGGGAAATACTGGGGTGAAAATGGGACTGTAGAGTTTGATCATGCAGATATTTGAAAATGATTTTAAAAAATGCTGGTATATTTGTTTGTTACCTCACACAAATGCTTCTTCATCTGAATCTGAGCTTTCTTTAATGTGTAATGAAATAGAAAGAATGGTGAAGACGATGAGATGATGGGTGGATAATCTGTATTTCTAATGAGTTGAATTTCTCTTATTTTGTAAGATGTGTTATAAGATGAATGCTGAATAAGTGAACTGTCAAGACAGCACAACTTCAAGTGTATCACTTATTTCTGTATCGTTTCATATCCATTCTAGTTTTTTACCATTCTCTAAATAACTTTCTGTTGAGAAATATGATTTTCAAACAGTGACATATGAAGAAACAAATAAAAAAAAACATAAATGAGTGAATGAATGAATGAATGAGTACATGCATCACTTTGACTTTTTGTGTAGACTATACTTTTTCATTCAGACTTACCATGTGAGTTTGGAAGTTGACTGTGAGTTTGATCTTGACCTTGAGCTTGACTTTGTCCTTGACCTTGACCATCCGTTGAAGTCAAGTCATCCAAGGAGGATGAAGAATTTGGTATTGATATGTGTGTGACTTTGTTGACCCAGTGATCTGAGGCAGAGGAACTTGTCGTTGAGCTGGCAGAACTGGCTGCACTTTGACATAGGTTACTACGTTGATAGAACAGAATGTATGCACTGGGTGTAACTATCTTGTCTTCAGGGATGCCAACAACTTTAGTGTCATCATACGTGTACCATTGGTTATCAACAGGGTTCTTACAAGTTGCTGTAAAGAACAGAATAGCAGGTTAGAGTTAATGTAGTTTGGTAGCAAAGTATTTCTTTAAACCATGGAAAATATGAAATGAATATGGTCCCAGATTAGAATCTGGCTAGAGTTTATCTATGGTGTAAGACTTAGTAAGGTTTTCTATGACCATGGAAAGTAATTTGTATTACTAAAGTATGTCCTTTTCACATGCAAGTGTTTAATAAAACAGATATAAAGACTAACATTTTAAATGTGTTAGCACTGTGCTAGCTGAGTTCATACTTGTCTACCAAGGTCATACATACATCCATACATACATGTACATCCATACATATATACATGCATGCATGCACGCGCGCGCACACACACACACACACACACACACACACACACACACACACACACACACACACACACACACACACACACACATACATACACACGCACACACACACATACACATGCATGCATACATATGCACATATTGTGCGAGTGCATGCGTATGTGCGTGCGTATGTTTGTCACTGTATGAGCATGCATTAGTGCATGCATGAATACCCACGCACACACACACACATGCATGCATGCATGCATACACATAACTTTGTATTCTCCAAATTTCCTCATAACAGAAGACATTTAGCATTAAAGCCTCCTCAACACAAAACAACAATAAAGAAGATGAAATGAAATATATACATGCTAGGTAAACAAGAAATGAGAATAAATATGGCTGTTTATTTACCTGTGTAGTGTCCCCCTCCTAAATTATTACCAATGTGATTGCACACTGCGTACAGTTCAAACACATTCTCAAAGTCAGGATTACTTGGGCGACGCCTGTTCCGTTTCCATGGAGACCAGCTAGTGAGTGAGTTTAGAGTGCTGGGTGTTGCTTGTTGGTTCTTTTTTTCTAAGTAGATAGACATGTCAAGGAGACCAACAGGAAAGTCTATCACATTCAATAACTTGGTTCTCTTTGTAGATGTCTGTAAGAAAATATATGACAATATATAATTTATTGTGTTCAGATTCGATCAAATCATAGCACATAGCAAAGTTACAGGTTATGAGCAAGTGCCTTCACAGTGTTGCTGAAAAAAAGTCACCCATCACTACTTCCCGTCCCGGTTTTCAAGTCAATGCTGCATTCATTAGGGGGCCATATTGGATTTCCTGTTAAACAGCAGTGTTCAAAAACAAATGGTAAGAATTGTATTTAAGAGTAGTATTGTTTCTAAACAATACGAATTTGAGTCATTATTTCTGTTTGATGAAATTTCTACATCATACGAACAAATTTTGGCAAGGAATGTACATGAAAGTTGGTCAAATGGTTGACAAAATTAGCAGTACTATCGCTAACTTTGTATATATAACTTTTATAAGCTGTAATAGGTTTTGATGAAATTGTATATAATCATACATTAATGGAATATATTTCAGAATTGAATCAGTTTATTCTATTGATAAATTACATATTATCAACAACTCGAAAGTTGTGTGTCATAATATGCACTTCCAAAAGTGGCAATGTAAATATAAATTCTTCGACAAGGCGGATGCAGTCGCCATTGAAGGCAGCAATGTATCTCATCAACATGTAGGGGCTTGAGACAATGGGTTCAAGTGGAGTGAACAACTTAATACGGATCTCAACTTCACAGGAGTTTTAGTATATCATAGAAATAATGGTGATGTCAATGATTTAGTGTTAGCTCGCGAACAAACACTGAAATCATACCTTTGCCACATTGCCATGTACTACTGGTAGGTGCTTTTTGCTGAGAATGTTGCCACTAGAGGGCACTGTTCAAATTGCATTGTTATTTGCTGATGACTCACTACAGTGCAATATTCAAGGTAAAGGACTGTCACCAACAGGTACTCTGTCCATATCATGATGTCACCGACAGGAAATATAGACAGGAAGACTTCGTAAAATCTTAGTATTTCACAGGATGTTGTTTTTTTCTTACCTGTTTAAATCTTTTGAGATGCAGGATAAGTACATCGGGTAGAGACCAGAGTCCAAGTTTTTTTCTTGTACCATGTTGTTGTCGTTTACAGTATGGACAGTGCCAGGCGTCATCTCCACTCAACTATCAACAAAATAAATCATTCTCATTTTCTGAACAAAAGATTTTGTTAAATCAAAAATATTTATCAGCTTATTTTGGCACATAATCTATACATTATTTTGGTGTGTTTTTATATATGATTATTTATATTATTTATTCATATATTCATTTATTTATTTATTTATTAGTTTAATTATATATTACTTTGTTTATTTTTTGAATTGCTTATTTTTATTATTTATTTATTTAGATATTCATTTGTTTGTTTGTTTATTTATTTACATTACTTTGTTTATTTTCAAAAGGATTATTTCTTGATTATTTACTTATTCACTTATTCATTCATTCATGTATTTATTTGCTTCATCAACTGGACATGTCAAGATTCTACTATTTCTTGATTTGTTAAAATTCATTCTTTCCTAAAAGTATTTCTCAGAAATCCAGTCTTATAAATAGCAGCTATTTAAAAATCCACACAGGAATCAGAAACTTGTTAAATATCACCCAAATGTGAAGAATTATCATCTTTCCATACAAAATATTCTGTTTTTCTTCCATCAAGATTTTCCTAGATTTTATGTCTGAAATGTCTGACAATAATAAAAATACATGGTACATTCCCTACACACTGGTGGTGTGTACTTTTATGTAATGTCATTGGGATAATTTGCAATATTCTTGGTTATCTTCTGGTTTGCTGTGTGTACTTGCCTGTGTCCTACCACAGTCCTACACACCATAGTGGTTTATAACTTAATTACACAAATCATCTACACTACGTGTGGATTGGTAGTATTCATTCAACCATAGATTATCATTCGACATAGTGGGGGTTTGCATATGCCATGAATCTACTTATTAGGCAAAAAAAATAAATGACTGTCTGTTTCCGATAACATAATTGCCTCAGAAAATAGGGTAGGTAGGTTGAGATTTTATTTTATTTCATTTTATCTTATGTTTACCTTTTTAATTCTTTCTCATTTTTAAAAATATTGCTTTGACCTAAAAACAAATGAAATGTCAGTCAGAATACCTGTCATACTTTGCTGAATTATGTACAGACTATGACTTGGGGAAAGAAAACAGACAAAGAATTGGTCAGCTTTTTGTTTTCAATGTTTCAAAATGTTTAGGATCAGTCGGGTTATCGGAAACACACATTCTTTTTATTTTGGCTTATTACACATTTGATAGACAATGAAGGTATGTGTACCTCACTGGACAAACATAACTTGAACACATAACACTTTTTTTCTTCTGCTTTCACAGTTTTTCAGAAAAAGCAGTTAAACAAACAACCACACCACTGTCATATATAGAGAGTCATTATGTGTCAATGATGGTAGAAAACCAAAACAATCCAAACCTGGTTAGTCATTCCTATATCAACTCCTTCAATATTTATCTTTTAGTTTCATTCCTGTTTTCATCAAAAGCAAAGTCTATATAAATACTGTTTTTCATTTTCTATTGGCATCACTGTAATGTCATGGTCTCTATTGGCATCACTGTAATGTCATAGTCTATATTGGCATCACTGTAATGTCATGGTCTCTATTGGCATCACTGTAATGTCATAGTCTATATTGGCATCACTGTAATGTCATGGTCTCTATTGGCATCACTGTAATGTCATAGTCTATATTGGCATCACTGTAATGTCATAGTCCCTATTGGCATCACTGTAATGTCATAGTCTCTATTGGCATCACTGTAATGTCATAGTCTCTATTGGCATCACTGTAATGTCATAGTCTCTATTGGCATCACTGTAATATCATAGTCCCTATTGGCATCACTGTAATGTCATAGTCTCTATTGGCATCACTGTAATGTCATAGTCTATATTGGCATCACTGTAATGTCATAGTCTATATTGGCATCACTGTAATGTCATAGTCCCTATTGGCATCACTGTAATGTCATAGTCTCTATTGGCATCACTGTAATGTCATAGTCTCTATCGGCATCACTGTAATGTCATAGTCTATATTGACATCACTGTAATGTCATAGTCTCTATCGGCATCACTGTAATGTCATAGTCTCTATCGGCATCACTGTAATGTCATAGTCTCTATTGGCATCACTGTAATGTCATAGTCTCTATTGGCATCACTGTAATGTCATAGTCCCTATTGGCATCACTGTAATGTCATAGTCCCAATTGGCATCACTGTAATGTCATAGTCTATATTGGCATCACTGTAATGTCATAGTCTCTATCGGCATCACTGTAATGTCATAGTCTCTATCGGCATCACTGTAATGTCATAGTCTCTATTGGCATAACTGTAATGTCATAGGCCCTATTGGCATCACTGTAATGTCATAGTCTCTATTGACATCACTGTAATGTCATAGTCTCTATTGACATCACTGTAATGTCATAGTCTCTATTGACATCACTGTAATGTCATAGTCTCTATCGGCATCACTGTAATGTCATAGTCTATTGGCATCACTGTAATGTCATAGTCTCTACTGACATCACTGTAATGTCATATTCCCTATTGGCATCACTGTAATGTCATAGTCCCTATTGGCATCACTGTAATGTCATAGTCTCTATTGACATCACTGTAATGTCATAGTCCCTATTGGAATCACTGTAATGTCATAGTCCCTATTGGAATCACTGTAATGTCATAGTCCCAATTGGAATCACTGTAATGTCTCACCTCTTCTTCCTGTGTATAGAGTTTAAAACAATCAGCTAAGGATCCATTGACTGGTTCTTCTAAAGCATCTCTCTCTTGTTTCACACTCTCATCTTCAACTATCTGGTCACTGAGTATGGTAGGGGAGAGGCTGTGGGTAAAACAAAACAGTTAAGTATCAGCCAGGAGTTTTTGAGATATTGATGATACAGACAGATGACAGACAGACAGACAGACAGACAGACAGACAGACAGACAGACAGACAGACAGACAGACAGACAGACAGACAGACAGACAGACAGACAGACAGACAGGCAGAGACAGGCAGACAGGCAGAGACAGACAGACAGACAGACAGACAGACAGACAGACAGACAGACAGACAGACAGACAGACAGACTGATGCTCTTGTATCTATTAAGTTTCCACTTTGGAAGCTAATAAAGTATACAAAACTGTCTACCGACTCGTGTAGACAGAATGTTGATACTGGCATACACGTGTAAGGTAGCATACATCTAAATGTAATCTTTGCCAGCTGAAGTCCATATGTTATACTTCACTATTAATATTTCAAACGGTATGAGTAATAGTGATATGTGTATATTGAATCAACAAGAACTATTATAATAGTAATTTTGGTTGTGCTGTACCGGGGGCTGTACCACAATGATATTAGCCTGTATTAAAAAACCACATCTATTGATATGAGGGTGGCATTACCCTACTAGTATGATATGAGGGTGGCATTACCCTACTACTGGTATGATATGAGGGTGGCATTACCCTACTACAATGTAGTATGATATGAGGGTGGCATTACCCTACTAGTATGATATGAGGGTGGCATTACCCTACTACTAGTATGATATGAGGGTGGCATTACCCTACTAGTATGATATGAGGGTGGCATTACCCTACTAGTATGATATGAGGGTGGCATTACCCTACTAGTATGATATGAGGGTGGCATTACCCTACTAGTATGATATGAGGGTGGCATTACCCTACTGGTATGATATGAGGGTGGCATTACCCTACTAGTATGATATGAGGGTGGCATTACCCTACTAGTATGATATGAGGGTGGCATTACCCTACTAGTATGATATGAGGGTGGCATTACCCTACTAGTATGATATGAGGGTGGCATTACCCTACTAGTATGATATGAGGGTAGCATTACCCTACTGGTATGATATGAGGGTGGCATTACCCTACTAGTATGATATGAGGGTGGCATTACCCTACTACTGGTATGATATGAGGGTGGCATTACCCTACTAGTATGATATGAGGGTGGCATTACCCTACTACTGGTATGATATGAGGGTGGCATTACCCTACTAGTATGATATGAGGGTGGCATTACCCTACTGGTATGATATGAGGGTGGCATTACCCTACTAGTATGATATGAGGGTGGCATTACCCTACTAGTATGATATGAGGGTGACATTACCCTACTAGTATGATATGAGGGTGACATTACCCTACTAGTATGATATGAGGGTGGCATTACCCTACTAGTATGATATGAGGGTGACATTACCCTACTAGTATGATATGAGGGTGACATTACCCTACTAGTATGATATGAGGGTGGCATTACCCTACTAGTATGATATGAGGGTGGCATTACCCTACTAGTATGATATGAGGGTGGTATTACCCTACTAGTATGATATGAGGGTGGCATTACCCTCCCAGTATGATATGAGGGTGGCATTACCCTACTAGTATGATATGAGGGTGACATTACCCTACTAGTATGATATGAGGGTGGCATTACCCTACTAGTATGATATGAGGGTGGCATTACCCTACTAGTATGATATGAGGGTGGCATTACCCTACCAGTATGATATGAGGGTGGCATTACCCTACTAGTATGATATGAGGGTGGCATTACCCTACTAGTATGATATGAGGGTGGCATTACCCTACTGGTATGATATGAGGGTGGCATTACCCTACTGGTATGATATGAGGGTGGCATTACCCTACTGGTATGATATGAGGGTGACATTACCCTACTAGTATGATATGAGGGTGGCATTACCCTACTAGTATGATATGAGGGTGGCATTACCCTACTAGTATGATATGAGGGTGACATTACCCTACTAGTATGATATGAGGGTGACCGTGGCATTACCCTACTAGTATGATATGAGGGTGGCATTACCCTACTAGTATGATATGAGGGTGGCATTACCCTACCAGTATGATATGAGGGTGGCATTACCCTACTAGTATGATATGAGGGTGGCATTACCCTACTAGTATGATATGAGGGTGGCATTACCCTACTAGTATGATATGAGGGTGGCATTACCCTACTAGTATGATATGAGGGTGGCATTACCCTACCAGTATGATATGAGGGTGGCATTACCCTACTAGTATGATATGAGGGTGACATTACCCTACTAGTATGATATGAGGGTGGCATTACCCTACTAGTATGATATGAGGGTGGCATTACCCTACTACTAGTATGATATGAGGGTGGCATTACCCTACTAGTATGATATGAGGGTGACATTACCCTACTAGTATGATATGAGGGTGACCGTGGCATTACCCTACTAGTATGATATGAGGGTGGCATTACCCTACTAGTATGATATGAGGGTGGCATTACCCTACCAGTATGATATGAGGGTGGCATTACCCTACTAGTATGATATGAGGGTGGCATTACCCTACTAGTATGATATGAGGGTGGCATTACCCTACTAGTATGATATGAGGGTGGCATTACCCTACTACTAGTATGATATGAGGGTGGCATTACCCTACTGGTATGATATGAGGGTGGCATTACCCTACTAGTATGATATGAGGGTGGCATTACCCTACTAGTATGATATGAGGGTGGCATTACCCTACTGGTATGATATGAGGGTGGCATTACCCTACTAGTATGATATGAGGGTGGCATTACCCTACTAGTATGATATGAGGGTGGCATTACCCTACTAGTATGATATGAGGGTGGCATTACCCTACTAGTATGATATGAGGGTGGCATTACCCTACTAGTATGATATGAGGGTAGCATTACCCTACTGGTATGATATGAGGGTGGCATTACCCTACTAGTATGATATGAGGGTGGCATTACCCTACTACTAGTATGATATGAGGGTGGCATTACCCTTCTAGTATGATATGAGGGTGGCATTACCCTACTAGTATGATATGAGGGTGGCATTACCCTACTAGTATGATATGAGGGTGGCATTACCCTACTAGTATGATATGAGGGTGGCATTACCCTACTAGTATGATATGAGGGTGACATTACCCTACTAGTATGATATGAGGGTGACATTACCCTACTAGTATGATATGAGGGTGGCATTACCCTACTAGTATGATATGAGGGTGACATTACCCTACTAGTATGATATGAGGGTGACATTACCCTACTAGTATGATATGAGGGTGGCATTACCCTACTAGTATGATATGAGGGTGGCATTACCCTACTAGTATGATATGAGGGTGGTATTACCCTACTAGTATGATATGAGGGTGGCATTACCCTCCCAGTATGATATGAGGGTGGCATTACCCTACTAGTATGATATGAGGGTGACATTACCCTACTAGTATGATATGAGGGTGGCATTACCCTACTAGTATGATATGAGGGTGGCATTACCCTACTAGTATGATATGAGGGTGGCATTACCCTACCAGTATGATATGAGGGTGGCATTACCCTACTAGTATGATATGAGGGTGGCATTACCCTACTAGTATGATATGAGGGTGGCATTACCCTACTAGTATGATATGAGGGTGGTATTACCCTACTAGTATGATATGAGGGTGGCATTACCCTACTAGTATGATATGAGGGTGACATTACCCTACTAGTATGATATGAGGGTGACCGTGGCATTACCCTACTAGTATGATATGAGGGTGGCATTACCCTACTAGTATGATATGAGGGTGGCATTACCCTACCAGTATGATATGAGGGTGGCATTACCCTACTAGTATGATATGAGGGTGGCATTACCCTACTAGTATGATATGAGGGTGGCATTACCCTACTAGTATGATATGAGGGTGACATTACCCTACTAGTATGATATGAGGGTGGCATTACCCTACTAGTATGATATGAGGGTGGCATTACCCTACTACTGGTGTTATATGAGGGTGGCATTACCCTACCAGTATGATATGAGGGTGGCATTACCCTACTAGTATGATATGAGGGTGGCATTACCCTACTACTGGTATGATATGAGGGTGGCATTACCCTACTAGTATGATATGAGGGTGGCATTACCCTACCAGTATGATATGAGGGTGGCATTACCCTACTAGTATGATATGAGGGTGGCATTACCCTACTAGTATGATATGAGGGTGGCATTACCCTACCAGTATGATATGAGGGTGGCATTACCCTACCAGTATGATATGAGGGTGGCATTACCCTACTAGTATGATATGAGGGTGACATTACCCTACTAGTATGATATGAGGGTGGCATTATCCTACTAGTATGATATGAGGGTGACATTACCCTACTAGTATGATATGAGGGTGGCATTACCCTACTAGTATGATATGAGGGTGGCATTACCCTACTACTGGTGTTATATGAGGGTGGCATTACCCTACCAGTATGATATGAGGGTGGCATTACCCTACTAGTATGATATGAGGGTGGCATTACCCTACTACTGGTATGATATGAGGGTGGCATTACCCTACTAGTATGATATGAGGGTGGCATTACCCTACTAGTATGATATGAAGGTGACATTACCCTACTAGTATGATATGAGGGTGGCATTACCCTACTAGTATGATATGAGGGTGGCATTACCCTACTAGTATGATATGAGGGTGGCATTACCCTACTAGTATGATATGAGGGTGGCATTACCCTACTAGTATGATATGAGGGTGGCATTACCCTACTAGTATGATATGAGGGTGGCATTACCCTACTACTGGTATGATATGAGGGTGGCATTACCCTATCAGTATGATATGAGGGTGGCATTACCCTACTAGTATGATATGAGGGTGGCATTACCCTACTACTGGTATGATATGAGGGTGGCATTACCCTACTAGTATGATATGAGGGTGGCATTACCCTACTAGTATGATATGAGGGTGGCATTACCCTACTACTGGTATGATATGAGGGTGCCATTACCCTACTAGTATGATATGAGGGTGACATTACCCTACTAGTATGATATGAGGGTGGCATTACCCTACTAGTATGATATGAGGGTGGCATTACCCTACTAGTATGATATGAGGGTGGCATTACCCTACTAGTATGATATGAGGGTGGCATTACCCTACTAGTATGATATGAGGGTGGCATTACCCTACTAGTATGATATGAGGGTGGCATTACCCTACTAGTATGATATGAGGGTGGCATTACCCTACTAGTATGATATGAGGGTGGCATTACCCTTCTAGTATGATATGAGGGTGACATTACCCTACTAGTATGATATGAGGGTGGCATTACCCTACTAGTATGATATGAGGGTGGCATTACCCTACTAGTATGATATGAGGGTGGCATTACCCTACTAGTATGATATGAGGGTGGCATTACCCTACTAGTATGATATGAGGGTGGCATTACCCTACTAGTATGATATGAGGGTGGCATTACCCTACAAGTATGATATGAGGGTGGTATTACCCTACTAGTATGATATGAGGGTGGCATTACCCTACTAGTATGTTAAAGACCCATGATTCAATCCTAGGTTTTCACATTCCTGTTATCTTAGTAGTGGCGCGATATGGATTACCCCTTTTGCTATAGACAAACCTCTTCTAAAGGTCTGCCAGATAAGTATTTTTCTTGCCTACATTTTGATCCTACTTGGAATTGGGCATTTAACAAGTCAGCATCTTAAAAGTGTTAATGCAGGCATGACTACTGTGTGGCACCATGTTCATTAAATGATACATCTATTCTCAGTAATCATTGAGTGTACAGCTGTAGTGAGAGACAAGTCACCCACACACATACATACATACATACATACACACATACACACCCACACACAAACCCAACCTCCCTCCCACACACACACAAATACACACATGCAAACACACGCGCATGCATGCACACACATACACATACACCCACTCACACACATATGCAAACACATGCATGCACTCATGTGCACACACACACACACACACACACACACACACACACACACACACACACACACACACACACACACACACACACACACACACACACACTGCTCATTAAGATGTTCAATTACATTTCATACACGTGGCTGTCAGTTGGTAAATGTTACTGGGAATACTAATCACAGGTTAGGGACTAACTCATCTGATGAGTATAAAGTCACGTAAATGAAGCTAGTCAAGTCTACATGTTCACCTTAGAATACAAATGTCCCAAGTAACAAGGTAAGCTTTAAAAGCTGCTTTGCTGATAATGCCATGCCCTCACTCAATAATTCATTTCTTACAGATAACAGAAAATGTAAATTTTTGGTTAAAATATGCATATGAGAATTTACAGGGTAGAACTGAAGGATAATTTGTTGGGGAAATATCAGTGTAGCTATGGGACACTGTGATGTACCATTTCAGCAACAACAATTATCAGTGGCTAAATTAGGAACAAGCATTATATTGACCCAAGTCCTGTACATCCCTAGTGTTAATATCATAGTCTCTTTGATTTTTCTTGGAGGAGTTCCTGCACAAGGGGCTGTAAACAAATATTTCACCTAGCTTTACTTTAAAAATCATGATCTTTGATAGACGATTTGACCCTTACCAGTCTCTGATATCAACTTCTCATTCTATGGTTACCATAGTAACTTACCAGTCTCTGATATCAACTTCCCATTCTAATAACATCTTGACATGAATTGGTCCACCTTCTTCACTACTAACAGACATCATTCTCTCCACCAACTCAGTACATAATGGCCGTCCCTCATCAGGTGATATTGTGCTCTTACTGCCTTCTCTGTTGACTACAACAAGTTTGAATACTGGACCCTATTAAGAAATCAATATCAAGAACTTTATCCATGTAGTGTATTTGGTTTTGAACTGTGGTGGCAGAGAAAGGGGAATTAGGTAAATTGTCTTACATCAATAATTCTGAACACCTTTTACACTTCTCCTGGTTAGAAACACCATACAGTACATGTACATGTTTGATGAACTCAAGCAGATTTGACTTACTCAGGCTTTGCTAACTAACATGATGCCTTTGATACAAACACTGTTTACATGTATGCATTAAGATTACACATCTTCATCTTGCCTCTAAACAACTGTAGACACCCTGTAGACACCACTACACTTTGTACAATATCCTCTTTTGTCCTTATGTATATCAAATCCAGTGACTTCTCAAGAAAGAGTAGACAATTTTGTCTGAAGAATTTCTCTTGCATACATATTGCCTACACTATAGCCATCATACATATTGCCTACACTATAGCCGTCATACATATTGCCTACACTATAGCCGTCATACATATTGCCTACACTATAGCCGTCATGCACGTGGACACAAACACAATTTGTTGTTTGGATTTATGATAGATCAATTTCATTTTCTCTTCCTCATTTTTGTGTTGTGTGTAACTTCAGGGTCCTATGCCATATGTACAGTATGAACACTATTTGTTGAAGTTACTCTAGGCTCTTGATATGAAAAGTGTAAATATAATACAACTAAATCCTACCCCATCCTTATAGATAATGTGCATTCACAATGGACAACACAGTGAAGTATCCTATTAAAATATGATTTCATTATTCATCACCATATATCCATGCATAATATGTATCACAGTATGTTGCGTTCTTTACAGAGAGATAACTTGAGATATAGCCTCTAGCTTTCTCTATTACAACTGAAACTCAATAATGCATACTGGAAATCAGTTTGACTTTCACAGGTAGAACAGTGTCAAATCACTGTAGGCGATACAAATTTGGCTTTATGTTAGGTATTCTAACTCTAATCCTATCTCTCAGGTTACCCTAACTCCCTAGCTTTGATACAAATATACAAATGTATACCTACATGTACAATGTACTACACATTCAGTCCACTGTCCAGTGATACAAATCAGGTTTACCCAAGGGAGTCTAAACACACCTATCCCAAACCTTACTCTAACCCTATCTCCCTATACTAGCTTTGATACACATGTGTACCTACACCACAGCCAGTCCACTGTTCTACATTCTTCCTCTGGTTTCTGTTATGGGGCCCATAACCCTACTGCTATCCCTAACCAGTACATTGTACCTTCTCTCAGGACATGCATACAAATGTGTATCTGTTGTATGTAGCAAGTCTACTGTTCTTTATTCTTGTATTTCACAAATCCACAGTAATCTCTCACAAGTGCTGTGTAAAATCAAGGTGCAGCTGTTTGTTGTTGGGTTGATCAATAACTTGAAAGATAAACTAGACTTCAACTGTGCTGTGAAAGCCAAGTACTGTCATTTTATGTCTTTCTTACCAAATCACCGCCTAAATGAAATTCCCCAAACCTTAATTTAATCAATTAGTTTTCTGATAAGATTACATCCAATAAACTAGGTATTCATGTACAGTACTCCAGGCAGGACATGTCAAATTTAGTACAGCAAGGTCACACAGACCTAATGATAATGTCAAGTACTGGTATACCATACACTGTTAACTGAATGTACATGTATGGCATAGCAGTATTTGAATTACATCTAAAGGCCAAGATACGTACACAAGGCAATTTGGTAAGCAACACACTATTAAAGCAATTCATTGCATACAACTAATTTCTTTGTGTACATACATAATTGCAGGGCCTTTCAATGTCGCCTGAGGTGCATCACAAGGAATCTAACATGTCAAATTTTGTGCAATTCATCACACAAGTTGCATTGCCCAGCGAATCACCCCATGTACATTGTATGCACTAAATCATAGTTTCTAGGTGCATGAAACCAAACTGCCTTGATGTGTATTGCCGATACTTGCTTCATTTTCTTTCTTCTCCTAACTCTTGAAAGTAGCATACCAATTTATCTGCATTTGAATTTCAAGTATGATGCAGAAGTACTTTGATACAAGGCTAGTTGATTTTTTCTCATTTTTCAGAATTTTTTTTTATTCTTTGGATGATCCATTTCATTTCAAAGCAGTATATTATTGATGTTTAAATTCAATAAATTTGGCTTGTATATTTTCAGTTCTTATCATAATATGAGTAATATACAAAACTTTTATGACTAGTAAGATATACATATTTCCAGTAGGATATTAAACTGTAATTTTGTCCTATCAGAAATAGAAGTAACTTTATTGTCCATAGTTTAAACCTGGAAAATCGTTTCTAGTGAAAGTAGAAAACATCACGAAAAATACAGATAGTGTTTTAAAGCTGCACTAGCTGCAAGTTGACACATTTTCTGAAATTGTTTTGTTTGATATCATGACTTTAATACTTGTAATACAGTACACCCTGAACAGTATTGAATTACCTGTGCGTACATGTGTTTATATAGCTGTATATACACATGGTACATGTACATGTATGGAGCAATAAATGTTTGTGTAGCTGTACACATGGTACATGTACATGTACATGTATGGAGCAATAAATCCTATAAAATTGAGTTTAGGTCCATACCCTAAAATCAGCACCCATGAAATCATGATTTAAACCTGTTACTGTAGCACTAAACTGAACTAATGGATAAAATCAACCTGTACAATGAATAATTATTGGTATTTTAGCAAATTTTCCATATATATATTGTTGGTTGTTTGATCACAAAATTATACTCCAATTTAACAGCAAGTGCAGCTTTAGTTTGACAAACATCAAATTGACCATTGTGTACCTGAATAAGGGCAGCATCTGGTTGTCTGACTCCTAAACATTTCAAGATAACTTTCTGTAACTGCATGTAGTTCAAGTTCCTTGATGCTTCAACAGCTGTGGGTCTACCAAATCTGACAAAAAAAAATAGCCGTTCTGGTTAGAAATTGTAGTGTGGAACTTTGTGACATTTTTGCACACAGACATCTGGTTTGACATGTTCTGGCAAACGACATTGTCATGACAAACAGTAAAGTCTCTGTATTAGTGACATTTCAATTTCTTTTAATACCTGATACACAGAGCACCTGTCAAACAGCAAAACCAGAAGAGCAACCTATTTTTCTATCATACATTAAAACAACTGACACAGTGCTATAATTTATCTGAGTTTTCAGGTAAAAAATGCAAAAAAGACATCATTCTTTGATTTCATTAAAACAATACAAAACATTTGCAAGTTATGAATGTATTATTCCATTCTACAAATTTTCAAGAATTCTACCACTATTTTTCTATAATGAATTATATTAGTGAATCTAGCTTGACAAAAGAAAGAGAGCTGATGCCACTATAACTAAATTCTATTGAATTATCCTATAAAATATTATAAAAATAATAATTTCTCTCTAACACACAATCAGAAACTTCTGTTGTACACACCTCTTTCCTTGCACCCCTGCCCGGTCTTTATTTAACAGTACCAGACAGACGGTTTCTTCTATTGGTCCATTACAATGTACACCTGGTAGTGATGGTTTAACACAGATGTTTGGACCTTCTGGACTATGTGGAGTTTCTATTGCATAGACAGTGTCACCATCATGGATTTCACTCAATTTCTGATCATCACGAAATGATCGTTGGAAGCCATCAATGTATACTTCAGTTAAAACAAGCTGTACGGAGAAATGTAAATGGTACGCTTTAATATAGTGAATACCTGCTATTCATTTGAGCTCTTTAATAATGATAATATTGGTTTTTATATAGCAGTTTCCCACTATGTGCTCAAAGCGTTTTACAATTATTACCCTGGCATGGATCTATAGTGGCACAACAGCCCTTTAGACTTCAACTCCCTGGGGAGTATACAATCCATTGCAGCCTCTATAACTGCATAGGATTAAAGCATTCACATTGCAACCTATATCCTACCAGGTCCCCAATTATGCAGCTGGGGTGACTAAGGCACAGTCATGGTTCAAATCTTGCCAAAGGACTTTAGCCACTCAGAAACAAATGGCAACGATTTGGCAGCAACCTGCAACCTGCAGATTCCAAGCTGGCCACTCTAACCATTTGACCATCATGGCTCCACTTTCCTTTTTCCCCACCTGTCAATTTCTTTCTTCAACTGTTTATCTAATATAAACTGTTGATGAGACAGCTGTCAATGAAATGCAAATTTTGTACATTACATTTCTTGACCTTTTACTCCATGAGTACTATCAGCCATCATTCAACTTTTTCTTTTGTGTTGTGTCTGCCACAATGAAATATCACAATCCAATATTACACCCTATGGCTACATCCTATGACATACCTTTGCTACACTGCATCTACCTCAGTAATAATGGTATCCATCATTAGTGTAATATTACATGAATGCATTACCATGGCATAACTTGCATTAAAACCCATAATCCATATCCTACACCACATCCCATGCCATACCCTACACCACATCCCATGCCATACCAAACAATACACGTACCCTACATTTTTTGTATATCACACCCAAACCCTATATCATATCACATTCCATACATGTAACCTACATCACATCCCATACATGTAACCTACATCACATCCCATATACCACACCCTATATCACATCCCATACCATAACCTACATCACATCCAATACCACACCCTACATCACACCTTATGTCACACTTTACATAAGAACCCATACGATAACATGTACCATACAAAACCCATACCCCATAACATACCTAAATCACAACCTACCTGAGTAACTGGTATCCCACATCGCTTGGCTATAGCTTGTCTAAGATCTGCTACATTAGCCATGGCATCTAATGATACTCCGATCTGTACCATATTTGGTATCTGACTGCCATACACAGCAATCACTTTCAACAGTCGTAGATTCTTCTGTGGTAGCGGTAACGACAAACACAGATACGGCTCAAAGGTGTTCCGTTGACGTTGACAGTGCGGACATTTCAGTGATGACTTATACTGAGCTTGGAACAAGTCATACACAAAGCTGTGATTATACCTCATGTAGTTAGCTTGTGCTTCCGCAGCTAAAACTTCATCCGATTTGTTAGAAGTGCTCTGTAAAAACAAGACAGAAAGGAAATGAATATAACTACATTTACTACAAAACTGCTTATTATTGTCAAAATTTCTCCTAAATCTGAACATCCATAGTGTTCTAACTTTATACTTAAAATCACTTGAAATTAATTACTTCGAAATTAACTGATCTATTTTAAATTCTGATTTTAGTTTTGAATAGATTACTTTTCAGGCTACTAACAATTAAGGAAATGAAAAATTTATATCCCCCAATATCAAACACTCATAATTCTTTTGTTACTTGTACTGAGATACATGTACATTAACGTAATTAGTCAGTTGTCATGGAAACCTAATCACCCTGTTGTCAAGGATCTACAGACCTCCTTGACTGAAAGTTCATCATATTATATACTTTGTTAAACCTAAAATCTCATAAAATACTAAGGAAATTCAAATTGCGAGTGAAATCTCAAAATACTGAGAAAATTCAAATTGCAAGTGAATATTACACTCACATGTACAGCAATGGTAGTACTTCTTTTTCATTTATTTTTCTATTTTATTTTATTTTATTTTATTTTATTTTATTTTTTTAAAGAATTTAACAAATAAATTCTTATAAAAAAAGCAAAGGTAATATACATGTACACCTACATGTACATTTGTACATGTGTAGCACAAGTCTTAGAAACTGGGGCACTGACAGAATTTGGAAAATTAATCGCATTATGACGATGTTGAAAATGCAGACATTAATACAAACAACCACACATGGTATTAGACAGCACTATTGCTTTAATAGGTTCTCATGACACAACAATACTTTGATTAATATTGCTTTTGAAAGATGACTCAGAAACGGATATACACTGTATATGTATGATGAAAACATTTAATTATTAACAACTAAATTCAGAATGTATACATGTACCGTGATTATTCAGAATTATAAATAATGTCAGTCATGTACATCATACTACATGTCACTCAGGTTCAGTTCGTATTCTTTGCAAAAAGCATAGGTTTCTCACAGATGTGTCCCACTCTTGTTTCACCATCTATTTTCAATTTTTTGGATATCGATTTCCCAACAATATGGATTCATTGAACTTGAAGTGAGCAAAAAAAGTGATGACTTTGTGTTCATTTGTCAATATTAAATAGCACTGTCATCTTTGTAAAACACCAACCAGATACATTCTAAAATACGAAGCCCAGAGACTTGTTGTGGACTGAATCACAAGGTAGTGCATTCAAGGGTCAAACAGTATTGTTACGCTGAATAGCTTCACTTATGTCTCTGGCCTGTAATAAAAGATACCTTATAATCGTAAACCTTGGGATCTTTGTGAAAAAATTAAAAGAAGATAAATCACTACCTTTTACACATTTTTGAAATAAAATGTATGTCATGGCGATTCTTCTACTTTCCATGGTATTATTAAAATTATAACTTTATTATATCTATATACATATAGATGTAACTTGTTATAAGAAAGCCAGATATCCTGGGTCAAGGTAAACCAGCACAGAGTACTTCATTCCATACATTTGCTACTGACGCTGGTCTACCAGGAATGCTTCACCTAATACCAGGAATGCTTCACCTCACACCAGGAATGCTTCACCTCACACCAGGAATGTCTTTTCTTTTTGTGATTTATCGATGTCTATTACGCTGTCCATTTCTATTTAGACAAGTGGCCATCAGGCATATACCAATTAAATGCAATAAATAATCCTGTTATATTACTAAAAGTAAGATGGAGACTAAGACATTATTACAATGGTACTTTGCATTCAAATCATCTCATGCATTGGTGTTACCGATAAATGTAAGCTAACGCTGACCTGTCAGTGGTTTTGCTAAGGTTGGGGAACCCCCAGTAGTACTAACAGAAAGGTGGAATTTGGTAAAACAGGCATTATAGTTTCCAATACATTGTATCATAATCTGGTGGGAAACACCAATAAAATGACGGGGGAATTCGGGTAAATTTACCGACCTTAACAAAAACACTGCCTGTATTGCAATGTCTGGGATATGTACATTTCATACAATACGTGTACCATTATTCTCGTGGAAAACCCTGGTAAAATGACGGGGGAACTCGGGTAAATTTACCGACCTTAACAAAAACACTGCCTGTATTGCAATGTCTGGGATATGTACATTTCATACAATACGTGTACCATTACTCTCATGGGAAACCCTGGTAAAATGACAGAGGAGCTCAGGTAAATTTATCAACCTTAACAAAAACACTGCCTGTATTGCAATGTCTAGGATAAGTACATTTCATACAATATGTGTACCATTATTCTCGTGGGGAAACCCTGGTAAAATGACAGAGGAGCTCAGGTAAATTTATCAACCTTAACAAAAACACTGCCTGTATTGCAATGTCTGGGATAAGTACAATCATACATGTACATTACATTAATTAATCATTACTATTTTTAATTTAGTTATTATATGAAAAGTACACAACACATCTATTATGGTGGTGATTCCCCCTTGGGTAATGGGTTCAGTATTTCTAATTTTTGTTAAGAATATCTTTTTATGCCTTAATTACTTTCAATTCCCTACCAACCCTTCAGGCTACA
Source organism: Glandiceps talaboti (assembly GCF_964340395.1). Taxonomy (NCBI): domain Eukaryota; kingdom Metazoa; phylum Hemichordata; class Enteropneusta; family Spengelidae; genus Glandiceps; species Glandiceps talaboti. The sequence goes on from NC_135553.1 coordinate 24,331,216, forward strand.
TCTTGTACAGCATGTACATGTACTGTTTGTACCCTTACGTGTATCTCACCCCTAAAGGCATCATAACCATATATAGTCTTGTTTATTTTGAAGAAAAAAAAACGACTACATGTATAGCCATATCCGTACCTGAATAGAGTTGAAACCTTGAATTCAAACTGAATCAATTTAGTTAAATCAGTTTGAGACTAGTTTCTGTCCCTATAAACAAAACTGCGCAATGGATTTGAAATCAATTCACTTTTGCTCTTGCATCATTTTCAAACTGACTTACTTTGAATCTGTTTGAAGAGGTGGTTTTGACTCAATTAAACTAAATCGGTTCAGTTTTAATGTGGGGACAGGGCTTATTTCACTTGTATAAGTTTGTACTACAACATAATTAAATTCATATGGTTGATATCCTAACTAAAGTTAAAGTTCACTCCACTCCTCACCACTTCCCCCCTTCCCCCCACCTCATATTATTTTATATTCATTATGTAGTCATATTTGCTTTGGGCATACATGTAGATATTTATAATATCAGTTGTCTACATTGTACACACATGTAAGTTTACATGTATGGAATCATGATGGTCAAATGATTCGAGTGGCTGGCTTGGAATCTACACGTTAGATTGGGATAAGACCAAATGCATTCTTACAAATACCTTGAGTATACTGCACTAACACTTAGGCACGATGGGTTCTAGTGATTGGTAAAAAGAAGGAACTTCCAGTATGGCATCTTGTTTTATATTTGTTGTACGGATACTCAAGTAATGTATCAATGTACATGTACTGACTAAACTTGGCAAACTTCTGCAATCATTTCATCTACAAATGTACATGTTTACGATCTAGAGTTTTCAACAACAAGATCTCAGAACAAGAGAGATCAACAACCTCAGTTACAACAGCCATGAAGTATATTGTATTTTGTAATCTGGCTGTAGTTTAGGTTTCCAATATCTACTCAGTACAGATTGATTTTAGTTGTTATTTGCCAACACATTCAAATAAGACGTGTGACTGCACCACAATTCAATGACTTAACACCCTGGCTTTGTAAAACCTGGTTTATACTTCTATATGCATGGTATGCTATGAATGGACGACTTCAAACTAGACCGAAATTAAAAGAAACAGAAATACAAACAAGTGTGACCTGAGTAAATTGAAACATTCCTATGAGTGGATTTCAGAAACTAAGAGTTGAGATTGTGTTTGTTGATGCCATACTTAGAATTCATACAACGCTGTGTACATTCAAGGTGTACAGAATTTCAATCATTGCAAGGGACCATGACAAGGTTTGGTATCCATGGCAACCAGAGTACATGTATGAAGGCAACAACTAGATGAGTTTATTCATTGCTGGCCAATGACCAATTACTCACACCTGATACGACACAGGTTCGACACCTTTTTATCCGTGAAGACTCAAATTAGAGATACATGTAGGGTGGTCTAAAGTTACACCATCTGACAAACAAGTTTGGATATTCACATCCATCCCTCTAGTTGTGGAGATTATGACCAAATGGCGGCAAAAGCAATATCCTACTTTCACAGTTGTTAGCAGACTTACAAAAGTTTCAGACGTTATGTTGAATTCTTACACAAGTAAATACTATAGACCTGGACATTTTTGCTGAAGCTTTAGTTTTGCTTACATGTAGTTCACTCGAAAACAAACACTCAAAAATAAGTAGTGACTAAAATATTTTTTGTACATGTACATGTACACGAACACAATGTACCAATCTGGTATTTAGAAAAATTAGTCTTTGAGAACGAGTTGAAGACTGTAAAATTACAAAATTTTGCAGTGGCGAAAATATCAAGATTTACAAAAGTCAAGTCATTAGCAATTTTTCCTATCAAATTTAAGTAAATTATTATATTCATGTATGTACCAGATATTACTTGCACTGGTGTGCATACAAAATATGGTATTTGCACTGCAATGCAATACTGAAAACATTATTGCATACCTACATGCAAATGATATGTAAATGAGGATGTGATCATTCCTTACACACAAAATCGCATGATGTAAAAGTTTAACAGTATGATCTTTATGATTTTTATAGATATTTGGCATTTCAGATAAATCTGTAATAATAACAGACAGAGCCCATGCCATGTGAATTCCAGTGTGGGTAACTCAGGGGTATTTGCACCCATGAAACTACAAACTACAAAGAACACTGCAAACACTCATGCAAATACACAATGCCACACTTGCACTCACATGTCATGGGGTTCTGTCATATCATTATACATATAATTCTTGAAACACATTTTATATACAAGTTACATGTATGTTCATAAATGTTTGAGAATTGAATATGTAATCTCAATGCAAGACATATCAGAACTACATTGTACACCACTAAAATCAGACCTTTGGCACTCACAATTCTATTCAAATAAATGTATTTCAATAATTACATGTACTTATTTACTTCTTTTTTTTAAAAAACCAACAGTTACTGTTGATAGTCTACAGCACAAGAGTGAGGACAATGAATATTCTATATATTATTTCAAGTTATTAATTCAAATTTGAATACAACATCAATAGCTGATGTCATTTACATATATGAATATTCATAGGCCTCACTTTGAGCATTAGATACAAATATGCAGTGCATGGTGTGCAGTTGATGAATATTCTGTATTAATAATAAGTTATTATTTAAATTTGAATACCACAACATAAATTAAAATGGCAATACAGCACATGTAAATAATAGCCAACTATGACACGGCTCATAAACTTTAATACTTCTCATAATATTATGCATCAACAAATGTACAATGTACAATGTAGTTCTATTTGATATAAGAAATGAGTTGTCGTTTTGATACTATGGGTCAACGACTTTTGCTGATATTTTTATTCCAATCCATAATAACACTATTTTAAATAATCTACATGTATAACCCCCCCCCCCCCAACCCCCCATCTTCAATGATAACCAACCCTCCAAGCCCACCTTCAATGATAACCATCCCCCAACCCCCACCTTCAATGATAACCCCCCACCCCCACCCTCACCTTCAATGATAACCAACACAGTGAACAAGCCTTCAATAGAAGACATACTCCCTAACTAGTGTGTTATATGGCAAAGTTATTGTGTACATTTGAATGGTTTCTCTAAATACAAAACTGCATTATTCATTGACCAATTTGCTATTTGACCTTGATTATGGAGATCAAAGTCAAAGGTCATGACATAAAAAGTAAGCTAGCTTACCTTTGGGTATAGATATTTACATATGTAAATGGAGTCTTTGTGTATTCAATTTCTTGGGTTATGCAGAGAGAAACATTTTGGTCATTTCACCTTGGAAATGTTTGTCAAGTTCAAAGGTCAATGTCTCATTAGAAAGCGTATCATTGATAATATGAGGGTAGGCACTTGAGTGGTGTCCATATGTATGAAATTTTTGGAGATAACCTTTGGTATTCATCAGATTTCAAGTGTGATGACCCAAATTTGTGACCTGTGTGTGGCTGCTATAGAATCAATATTGACCATATTTATATCAAGAGTCTCATCTTGTGGGGATTTTGACAATCATCTCAGCCACATACATGTATATAAGACATACATGTACATATATACTGTATCAATGTATAAATGGACTGAACCAATGGTGCAAGTCTGGAATCCATGCGGATGGGGGGTTTTGAATTTGTTACAAGTTACAGTCTGATTATCACATTTGAATTTTTTGTCACCTTGGTTTTATCATAAATACACAAATGTATATTCACAATATTAAAGTATCTCTGATGTCATAATGTCATTACTATTAAACCGATAACAGTAAAAGAACTGAACACTGTAACACTGTTGCCTTGGTAGCGTCAATTTCATACATACATTGTATATATCATGTGTGTTATTTTGATTGATAATACATGTACCTGTAGAATCACATATGCAAATTACATGACCCTTATTTGCATAATGATGCCAGGTCAAGAATGTCAAGAATTTTTTTAATAGGATTGTTTGATGAGCAATGATGTTATCAAGTTGTAGTTTACAAGTATGTTACCAAACAACTCAAGATTATAAACTTCCACACCCTGCATGTATGCACCTACATGTACATGTATCAACATTGAGCTGAATTCTACTGCAATCAGTCATACCATGGAGGTACATGTACATTTGTATCATACATGTACAGGTGAATGTGATTTACAATTCTGACATGGGCATACAGAGGTTACTATCAACTTTCCACTTGTACTGGTATCGGTACTGGTACAACTTGATAACATCACAACGGTACTAGTACATCAACATGAAACAAAATATTTTTTGTACAATATGGATATATGATATGTACAATTACATGCTTTGTACATGAGTAAATGTATACAAACTTTTGTATATGCCTAGAGTATTATTACTATATACATGATATAACTATAACTCCCTCTTGAACATAATTTAAGAGGCTTAATAAGCATTTATTACAAATATGCATCTTCTACATGTAGCTGCAATAATCATACCATTCGTTTCGGTTTTGAGTTGATTTTTGCTGTTTTGTTGCTGTTTTGGTTTGTTTTTTTCATTCTGATGTTTAACTGGGAACAAACACTACAATTCCACCTATACAAACTCAAATGGATGGATACAAAGCAGATATGAATCACAAAGTTGGGTGGATTTTTCTCCTAAGTTACGTCTTACCGGCCAAAAAATTGGACATTTCGTTCATTTATTGACATTGTGCAATAGTCCTACAGCAATGTATCTAGACTTCAAAGTGTCATTCTGTACAATTTATCGATACCTGCAAAATAACTGTCTGTCTCCTGTGGTGGTTTCGAACTGGTTCAGTTAAATCGGTTCACAACCAATTTAAGGACACATGGAGACAGGAGAAGTTTTAGAAATGAATTTGATTCAGATTGAAACAGGTTCAGAATTTAGATGGGGACAGGATTTATAATTATCATCAAAGTAACATTTGTCTAAATTTGATTACGTACATTTTATATGTTGAGAGCAAGAAACCACAAGGCAACATCATCATTTCTTTGATGACATCTTTCAAATCTATTATATCTAATTCTGTGGCAGTGTCAACTATTGACAATTACAGTTTCTATCAGTAATCACAGACCAAACTGTAATATAGCAATGAATGGCTTGAATAAATATTAAACTTAGACAGGGTATTGTGTTCACTAGTTTCATTTGCCACAACTAGATAAAGGTATTGAAAGTTGGTGGTCAGACAGGGACAGGTAATTACATTTTCCTTTTATCATTTCGTCATTTATTCATGTCAGACATTGCACAGATTAAATTTAATATCATATACTGCAACAATTTACAAACTAAACCAGTACATTCTGCAAATTTACAATTTACTCCAGATATCAATATCTCCCTGGCAAACACAGCTCTCAGTTGAGCTGGTCATGTTACAGCCTTCCCATTCATATGATCTACAATGTACAAAACCAATAATTATTTTATGGTGTATTACATGTAGCAGTGACAATGTTAGAGTTCAGCTAATATAGAATTGAATTTCATAATTTCCATACATTGTACATACATTAAAGAAGCTGTTATCTTAGTTTACAGTTGCTATATAGCCACTGTAAATGTCGCTAAAGTTTGGAGGTATTTGTTAAATATTCCTCATTTTTTAAACCCAATCCTGTAGCAAGTTGAAGTTCAGTTTTACTGGACATAAACACACATGACATCTACTACCTAACGACACACATAAACATACACATGCAACACCTACATTATATAGAAATCATGAAAAAAAATTCAAAAAATTTAATCAAACACTTAATGGGTTCGAACCCCAACCGCAGTGGTAAGAGGCAACCACAGATAAACCTATAGCACTAGTAGTAGCAATTAAAAATGAAAAATTAAATTCAGGTAAGAGTAAATATGACATGTGTAGAAGCTACTACATGTACATGTCATAACTCTTATTTGAATTTTATTTCTCAATAATTACTACTTCATTATACTAATACTATAGGGTTGTTAGTGGTTGAGTGGTTAAACCACTTGCCTCTTACCACTGCGGTCGGGGTTCAAACCCCATTCAGGGTTCGATTAAATTTACCACGCTGTAAATAAGAAGAGTGTCGTTCAGTTTGACTCTACCGAACAACGCAGGTTTTCCTAGGTATTCCAGTTTCATCCTGCATTAACACTGAACCCATGAGTGATGTCCCTCATTGGTCTTCATGGGAAACAAATGTTTATATACTTAAAGAACTGTCCAGTATAAATAAAGATTATTATTATTATTATTATTAGTAGTAGTAGTAGTAGTAGTAGTAGTAGTAGTAGTAGTAGTAGTAGTAGTAGTAGTAGTAGTAGTAGTAGTAGTAGTAGTAGTAGTAGTATACTAGTAGTGGTAAACTTTATCATCAGAGGACACACATTACTACATGTAGTTTGTCTGTACAAGAGTTCAGATCAGGACATTCACTCACTACAGATACAACAATGTACATTGGCACCAAGTCTACATGAACTTGCTAAGTGTGATTGTGACTAAAATTGAATTGGCCTCACTACAATCCAATTCCAGTGATAAGATAAAGTCCACGTCAATCACAGTTCCTACGATAACATACATGTAATCACTGACTTCCTTGGCCCTAAACTCTACATCGGATCATAAGGATTACTGCACAATCAGTTTGGGATTATACGACGACACCATGAAATAACATCAATTACTCTAAAATGGCAAAAATATAGGGTAAGTTAACTTCTTAGTTATTGCCACTGTCTTCAACACCCAAACACATTTTAAAAAGACATATCTGCTGTATATACATGTATGATTGCAGCATCAACAATATACAGCAAGGTCAAACATATAAGTGCATACAAGTTAGGTAACGTTGAAGCAAACAAGCTCAAAATTCAATTTTTCATAATGAGCTTTACTACACTGAGTATCAATCATAAAAGACACAGATGCCACTTGAAGGACATAAATGCAGTATTTCTATATGGTAATATTGATTTTAGAAAACCAATTTGTAACCATGGTAACAATCACTTCTACAACATTCAATGATATAGCATCTAACCATATACAACTGACACAACAAGTTTGGAAATGTAGGTCAAAATTGCTCTGACCTACTTTCATATATTTTTTTTACTATTAATGAGTAGAAATACAGTATACGTTAATAATCGCATAACCATTCAATCATACTTGCATTTTTCTCATACTTACATGTATCAAATTAAATTGAAATTATGAAATGACAAATGACAAAAATGGTACAAATATTTTTTTAAATTGATCTAAGGTCATTTTCTCAATAACTTTAATATGCTAGAAATAAATCAATTTCCCAACTGAGTTTCATTTTCTACACATCACTCAGAGCTAACATTAGCAATCCAATTTATGACACTGACAATTTTCTACACATCACTCAGAGCTGACATTAATAGCAATTGAATTTACATTAATTATGTATGATACTGAGAGAATATGATATATAATATATGACTTGATATAATATATTGTATGATGATCAATCCTAACCGTACAATATATTATATTGAATCCTTGTATTGGCTATACAGCTAAAAGCTCAACATCTGAGATAATACCATACACGTTCACCAAAGTAAAATGTTTTTTGTATGTACCACAATCATTTATAGCATCCATATCAAGTGTAAAAGTATACTGTTTCATTTGCGAATTGACCACTTTAGAAAGGCCATATGCTAGGCTTGTATATAAACTAATTGAAATAGTATACTTTTACATTTCATATGAATGCTACAGGTAAAACATTGACGGATCGCTGAACAACTGTGCCTATCGTACACATTTTATGTTCCTTAAGAACAATTTAGATAGATAAGAAACAGGCTTCACACAGACCACTCATTACAAATATAAACAACACCACATTCCTGCCGACAACCAGGCACTATGTGTGTACACACATATCACTTGTAATTTTGAATCAATACACATGTATTAGTCAAGATCTGAGCCTGCAATGCGATGACTTTCAATAGCTTGTTTGTTCCAAGGATGATGTGTGTGTGTCTGTGTATCAGTAGGGGTCGGATGATGTTGTTTATATTTGTATTGAGTGGTCTGTGGGAAGCCTGTTCATTATGTATCTAAATTGTTCTTGGGGAATATAAAATGTGTATCATGATATGCACAGTTGTTCGGCGATCCCTCGATGTTTTACCTGTATAAATGAGTGTAGTCCATAGAGAGAGTGATTTACTTCAGTGTTACTGGTTGTAATGTGAATGCTATAAATGAGTGTAGTCCATAGAGAGAGTTATTTACTTCAGTGTTACTGGTTGTAATGTGAATGCTATAAATGAGTGTAGTCCATAGAGAGAGTGATTTACTTCAGTGTTACTGGTTGTAATGTGAATGCTATAAATGAGTGTAGTCCATAGAGAGAGTGATTTACTTCAGTTTTACTGGTTGTAATGTGAATGCTATAAATGAGTGTAGTCCATAGAGAGTGATTTACTTCAGTGTTACCGGTTGTAATGTGAATGCTATAAATGAGTGTAGTCCATACAGAGAGTGATTTACTTCTGAATCAGTGTTACTGGTTGTAATGTGAATGCTATAAATGAGTGTAGTCCATAGAGAGAGTTATTTACTTCAGTGTTACTGGTTGTAATGTGAATGCTACAAATGAGTGTAATCCATAGAGAGAGTGATTTACTTCAGTGCTACTGGTTGTAATGTGAATGCTATAAATGAGTGTAGTCCATAGAGAGAGTTATTTACTTCAGTGTTACTGGTTGTAATGTGAATGCTATAAATGAGTGTAGTCCATAGAGAGAGTGATTTACTTCAGTGCTACTGGTTGTATTTGTCATGTTGACAATTTAGTAAAATGCATTTATGGTTGTATGGCAAAGAATTTCAAACAACAGAAATATTTCTAATATATACAGATAACAATATGTCTTATGGTGAATTTGGTGTCACTGGACATAGCCTGGGAACATTTATTATAGGTTTCTACCATGGTGTCCTACTTGCAAATGGTGGACGGGATGCAATGCTGACAATGTCTCTGAACACCATCCGGAGACATTGTCCGGACACATTGTCTGGAGACATTGTCAGAATCAAATTCCGACTCCACAAGCAGGACTGGGTTTCACCTACATTATACATTGTAGAAATGTAGCTATAAATGTATTTCAGTAACTATTAATTCTCTGAATATTTGGCTGTAGATTCTAAGAACAACTGACCACTACATGTACAAAATGCAAGACTTGAAATTAACAGTAGTCCCCTATCTACAATGTACAGACTACCAATTCTTGTCATTAGACTACCATAATTTATAGCTGGTAGTCCCATATCTACAGACTACCAATTCTTGTCATGGGGCTACCATAATTTGCAACTGGTACATGTAGCCCACTCTGGCTACCACTGATTTATATTTAGACTTAAAGGATGAAAGATTTACTGATATAAAAGTATTCTAATAACACCAACATTTCCAACAGAGAAATCTGTTTTCAGTTCAGGAGTATAGGACAATTTGTCACCATCATTGGGCTACCACTTTCTGAAATTTGTAGCCCACTAGGACTACCAAAGAAAACAGTTAATTTTGAGCCCTGAAATGTAAATGTACACTGTACTTTAATTATTCCAAGTGATTTTAATATTACTTGATTTGAATAGCCAATTACTACAATCTTTCATTCCCCATTATTCTAGAACCACTGCCACGGTTCTCCCCAACAAAACAAGTGTTGGTCGGTTATTAGTACTAATAGTAGTCAAGCACATTATATAAACCAATATCAAAATATGTTAATTTCATATTACTATCAAGTACATAAACTAAGTCTACACTTGCTGGAACCACGAAGTACAAATGTATATTTTCATGGTTACATTTTCAGAGTACTGTTTGGTACCGACCAGTGCAGTATACATGTCGGGAGAACCCAGTATGTATTGCATTCAAAGTATCACCCTATCTATTATATAGGTTTATATGTGATTATTTGAATATTGATTGCCTAAACAGCCAGTATTTATCTAAATGTTGTCTCCAGTACCATATATCGATTTGATCATCTGAACAGCATGTTGTCCCTATTGCCCTCGATCAATTCAATTGATTATGTCTGCAGTATCATATATCAATTCCATCATTGCTTATCTGAACTCTGTTCATCTGAATGTCATCACTAGACCGTATGTTAGCTGTATACACGTATATGTTTATCTCGCTATCAATTTAATTGATTAGTGTGAGATGTATGGTTATCGACAGGTTGCCCCAAATACATGCCCGCTAACTGCATATAATTTGCTTATAAAGTTTCATATTTAATAGCCAACACCTTGGTTGTATTTCACTGACTGGCCATCTGTTTACTGTGTACATTTGACTATGAAGTGTGCCCAGGTAATAAATTATGCACTGTGATTTAGATAAGGGCACATAGATGGAAAAAATAACCACCTATGTTCTATATTTATACCAATTTACCTGCTCTTTTCAGTTGTGTGTTCTGTTGAATGTTTTTTGAACTTTTAGCTGTACAAATGTTCTGCCTCAGGAGTCATGCAAATCTGATCTCTTTGAAAATTTCACTTGGTAGAACCGTCATGCAATCACATACAACTCTATACCATAATTACCATACATGGAAAGTTGAACTTGTAAAATACTGGGCATTTTGAGCCAAAATTAATTGCATACAAATTCTAGTTTTCATGACATTTTTTGACATTTTTAACTTTATTTTAGGTAATATTAAAAGGAGTAATCTAAATTTATGAATAAATAAGCTTTTACATATCACATTTAAACAAATTGAAACCTTGGAATTTTACATGAACCTCAGACCACACAATAATACTAGGTGTAGAACTACATGTAGCACAGTGATTTGGCTATCTAGCACAACACACTGGCTTAGAGTTCTGGCAAACTACTCTGTCATGGCAGGTAGCCAAATCTCTGAACTTATGTACAATGTAGAAGCCACCATTATGATAACTACGAAGAACACACTGCTTACTACTAAACTTGAGTGAAACAAAGTCATCCTACAATTAGGGTATCTTCAATGTTTATGTTTCCATACCTTGTGAAAGAAAATGGAAAATGCGAAATTATAGAACAAGAAAAAGTCCTTTAGCATCATTATCATCGTTGTAACTCTTGTCAGTTACTGTATGTGCAATAAGCTCTTGAAAAGAAAATTTATATCTCTAGAGCTTTTTATAATCCACATTGTAAATTTTCCCCAATATGTACACTGCATGGCTTAGTGACGATAAAAGTGTTGTGCTTGAACAACCTGCATGTACATGTACACATCAATGGAACCTAAGTAGGTCAAGGTTCAAAGGTTGCCTTAAAAAACAGCCACCAGGAACCTTCACGATGATGTTGAGCCAAAACCACAAATATCTCATCCAATACAACTGTTCATTATAATGATATTCATGGTGCCAAGTATATAGAAACTATTACATACAAGTATTTCCATTTATTTCATTAAGTTGTATTCAAGGGATGTTCTAGTTGGTGTTCTACAAATACAATTATACCAAATGTGCATATGAATAGGAGGTGGATTTTTTGCTACATACATGTAAATATACATTATATATATAATTAGTACAATCTGAACTTGCATATCAAGTATCTAATTTGCATATATATGGCATATCAAATACTTTATTTACATATCAGGTAATATAAAGATTTTACAACTACAATACAGTACATTTGTATACACACACAATGTATATAATCGCTGTGCTTTTGTTATTCACAAAAGTTATATGCCACTTAAGCATGTATGTCCTTCAGGATGTTTTTCTATGATGTTGTGTTTGTGGGGACACGGATGTTGTTCGCTAAACCTTGATGATAAGAATTTAAAAAAGCAATCTGAGGCAGTTTGCTTTACTTCCTGAATAATACATGTACATGTACACTGGAACACAGCTAACATACGCATTACGGTGCAGAATTGATGAATTTATAGCAGTGTGTTACACCACATTGTTCTATATAGTATAATGTGATACACTACACATCTCCACCTACCTGCCCTTGTCAGTAATAATTAATCAGTGGTATCAATTGTGTAATTGAAGGAATACATTCACAGTCAAACATGTTACCTCTATAAATATCATATGTACACATGACTGCAAACATAATCTCTCTGGAGAGTCATTGTGAGTCTACATTGAATAGCAAGGAATAGGTGACCCTCAGAACAGAACACAAACAACATCCACCCTCACCCCATCTGTAGCCACTAACAAATCTCATCTCTATACCTTTCATCAATGTACTGATTATTTGGAGGGATGTGATTATAGCATTTTCATCTAAAAGCCATCAGTATGTTTGCAAACCTAAAAGTCTCAATCAAACCTTTCTAATAACATGGATGAATTATTATGTGTAAGGTATGACTGGAATTGTGAAAAACAAGCACTGCACACAAACCCCTGCCTCTTAAATCATTAGTGTAATAGGTTGCTAAAGAGACCAAAGTACAGCTCTGTGGAGAACACTGACTACTCTATCACTGGCATGTAGTATACAGGATGCTTGTAGCTAGTTGCTGCTAAAAACAAGAAGCCCTCAATAATGTCCTTATTTGACCCCCACCACTTCCAATCCCTTGCCTTGCCTTTCCATAGTCATCCAGACAGTAATATGATATGTTATTACAGAATGCTGGACACGCTGCAAAGCTTGAAAGCCAACGTACCCCATCTGTTGGAATCACACAGAAGCTTAGCTAAACGCTAGCGGAAATTGGAAGTTTGTACTTTCAACAAAAGCTATATTCTCCAAGGAATTAAAATGAAAGGAATGAACAGAAATGAAAACCTGTGGTGATAATTTGATCCAACTACACAATGGTTTGTCTCAAGTTCTCTCTTTGTTCAGGTAGTGGAATTACGTTAATCCTATTAGATACAAAAAAAAAAAGTGGGTAAAATTTATACATGTACTTCCCGAATAACTGCAAACAAATTTGTTGGATCATAAGATACAAGATTGAGAGTTTAAATATGCTAGAAATCATTTTCATGCAATTTAGGTAAATATTGGTAAGGTTAGCCTTTAGTTACATTGTAAATCTGTGTTTCTCATGACTCGGCCAACCCTACTTTTTTCAATCTGGCAAAAAAAAAATTTAATTAGCGCCCTCTATGACAGACTTAGAAAAAAAACATGTCACTGATTGTAAGATAGCAGATCTAATAATTGCATAGCTTGAAGCAAAAATTATATATTGCTAAATTTTGAAACTTCAATAAAACTAATGGTGCACCCTTTCCATCTTTCTGAGTCATTAAGACTGTTAAAAGTACAATTCTGAAATGAAAGTATCACCAACATGAACTTGATGAAGATACATTGTATTCTTATGTTTCTCTCCCTTTTTTAATTTCTAACTGACTGACCCATTATTTTTAAGGTGTTTACACAACGAGAAACATATATGAATACTGTATCAAGATGGTAAATGTTTACTACAAGTTATGTTTCAGTCTCATCACAATTTTTATCATAACAAGTCTACAAGCTGTTATTTACATGTGTACTACTATATCAAGCATAGCCTACAATATTAGGGTTAGCTGGAATTTGATCTCAACCTATCATTAACCCCTGGTTAACTTATAACACATCCTGACTATCAAAATAAATATTTACTATGTGTATGACACCATTCCTGTAGTCAACAGACTAGAGACATACTTGAAATTCTCTCGTTCTAATATGATACTTCCAAATAGATGTATTGGTATGTTCTCTGTGTGTATGTGTGTGTGTGTGTGTGTGTGTGTGTTCTAATCATAGCTGTGTGAATATTGAATTGCATAACTGATGTTTTTATCAGATGAAGTGAGGAATGTCTATAGTTATGTATCAACTCTACTAGAATGGTTAGAACTGATTGTACTTCATGCAAATGTAGTTGTTTCTGCATTTTAGAGTATTTCCTGTGTAAAATGCAAAGTGGAGTACATGTACTGCAATGTATCTATTTTGGCACAAAAATATTTTTATTAGCAGTAATAACACATTTTTGCTCCATTTTTTCACTGATAAACAATTTTTGACTATGGTACATGTTCTTATACATGTAACCACATTCTTTTTTTTTAAGCTTATTAATTCACTTCCAATTAAACAAATGCCTTTATCATTTATGGTTACAGGAATTTACTAGTTAATAGTGATTCTAGTATAATTTCACACGGATTTATTTTGATGCAAAAAAGTGTTTTTAGCTAATTCTGGTAAATTAATTTTAGAGCCAAAATACTTGTAGCACATTATATAACGTACATTCATATGTATTTGATATTGTAGGGAAAAATCGATGAATATTGAAAACTTTCAAGTTGAAAATAACACATGGAAAAATCTTCCTTTTGATCCTGGCTACTCCAGCCTCCAGGTCTCTAAAATCCTTCTGCCATTCTCTCAAAACCTATAGTATCTCTTTAAACATTAATCTCAACCTTCTCCATTATTGCCAGTGTCTATGAATCCACTTTCCTCTTACCATGCAGTAATTCTTTATTTCTGTGCCTCCAGCTCTGCTTGCAGAGTTTAGACATCCCATAAATCTTCTTTATTATTACTATTATGTTATTAGTATTAGTAATATATATTGTGCATTTTTTTTTTGCCGATTCTGTAAATTGCGATTTTTGTTCGACATACCATATGTTGTAAAAATTACTAACAATTCTAATTTCTAAATATATGTAAAATTTACCTACAAGAATTTTCTCTGAAAAGAAATTAATAAATAAAGACTATGATATATTTCAATGTTTTGTATGCTCTACTATGCAACAATATAGAAATAGAAAAAAAAATGTTCTGCAGAAATCATGCAAATCATTGATCTGTATCTCCAGGTTAATGACCTCTATCACACATCAAGCATGTAACAGAAATACTGTGTACGGCATTTCAGCACAGTATGTAAAATGTACATATGGGAACTTTCTAATTTTGTACAATTTATTTTAGTAATGATGGTGCAATGTCTTTGTCAAATATAAAATGAAAATTTATTTGTCGACACTATTTTAAAAATAAAGGTATGATTCATACCTTGTTGTAAACAAGATCATATTAAAATGGTCTACCTACGTGCACATTTACAGGACATACCTTGTTTATCCTGCAACCAATATTCACTACAGGACTGTGGGTATTGCCAAGTCATGGCTGTTGTTTATGTCAACAACACATGATTTATCTTTTCAACCTCCAAAACAGTGAATACCCAATGAATGAGGTAATGCTATACAGTAGGTCTGTAAACATGGTAAACTTTGTAATACGTCAACACATATTTGCATGTAATAAGCCATCATGAAATATTACAAGTTTGGCAAAAATAAGATAAAATAAAAATATGAGAATCAAATTACAAGCTTTCATAACACCTGCGGAGTGGGTGGGTCAGTTGATACATATGGGTGAGAATTTGTTGTAAGTTTGAAATGTATCAATGTCTGTATACATATTACATATCACAATTATATTTATGGCATACAATCAGCCATATACATGTACATGGAGTAGCTACGTACAAAAATAGTCCCGATGGCAACATAAAAATCCTCTCACTTCTGAGTTGTCTATATCAATACTTCCTTCTTTCTCAACAAGTTTGATTAACTGTTTTTTAAGCCTCATGTTGACAGTGCAGACTAGATATAATTAGGTTGTCAAAAATATACTTATTTTATAATTGTGGCCTGAAGCCTTTTCTTTACCATATTATTTGATCTAGAATTGACTTGTATAATGTATACAAGTGTACACGTTTGTGACGATGATGACATTTTCACTGTGTCATTTTGTACAGTTTCTATTTGTACTATGTACAATGTATTTTCCTTAAATATTGACTTGTTTTCAAATGCAGTCAGACACCATTACATAATTGTTTAATTCCAAACTATTCTTGTTTCTACATTAAATTATCCAATTCAATTCTTGTTCTATTTTATTATTCATATTTTAGGTTTCCTTTTTGTAAATCAAATTTAATCTTCAAGAATTGCAGTTAATCCAATTTATAATTTTCTTGTTCTATTGTTGTTCTTTTTATTTGAGCGACTTGTAATCCAAGACCATTGACTACCAATGTGAGTTTATCATCAAATACATTATAATCGCACTCATTGCATAACAGTTTACTTTTTTTATTAACAATATTTCAGATCAATTTGCATTTTTGTAAATATAGACAGTCTGTTACAGGAACCTCTTAAACACTTTATAAGCATTCCATACTATTGTACATATTGTTTTTCCTTTCAACAAATACACTCCCTAGGGTGATTTGAAAGGTTTGTCCTTCAACTGTCTCCTTTCAAGAAAACAATAAGTATCCACATGTAAATGTGTCAGTAGTATTAATATAAACATGAAGGAATATATTAATATTATACATATAATTATGAATAAATACTAATCAATTGTACTTGAATATCTACAGAGATAGCCAAAACCACAAGAAATTTCACATGAAAAAAATGGAACTGTCATTGTTATAGGATAACTTTCGAAAAATGATATGTACATGTATGGGATACTTCACCTAATTTCAAGAAAAAATTCACATTTTTCAAATTGAAACCAAGATTAAATTAAGCACATGATCAATGTACTGATCAATGTATTGTAAGTATATTTCAAAATCTAAGGAGTACTTTAGAGCTGCAATGAAAATGTTCATGGATACAGGAAATCAACTACAACAATGTTACTGTACTAAAATAAATCAAAACATTAGTTTTTTTAATTACATGTAAATGACATAGTTTGATGTACCAGTTATTGACAATGTTGTTTGCCAGAAGACGTCAAGAAAAGATGTCACACCAGATAGCCAAGTCTGTGGGTTACTTAGGGTTGCAATAACTATACATATACATGTAGGTGCCCTATTCAGAATCCACTGTTATACACATGTATAGCTCTACATGTACACATAATGGGTTACTGTGGTCTACATTAGTCTAGTGCTACATATATACTTCATCAAATCTCAAGATCTCTTTACACATTGGCATTCAAATGGTCATTGCACCCAGGAAGTGATGCTTGACTGAAAAATGTCATTAGTTAGTTTGTAATTATGATACATGTACCTGTATTTACATTCATATGCCAATAGAATGCACTCGATATCATCACACCTACATGTATGTGTACAACCCATGTACATGTACACACAGCACAATCACAAAAATATCCTATCATTTATTCTTTGTATCGGCCTGATCTGACCCATGAAGAAATTAAGCCAGTTTTAGTCTAATAATCTAATCTACAAGTATCTTCTTACTTCTTTTCAGTCTTGCAAATCTAAGAGTTTTGGAGGCCATATGTCAAATAAATTTAAGTTCATTGCTAGAATAGTTATGACATTATTCCACAAGGTCATAGGACAAAGAGGTATGTACATTTCATTGTTTTGTCATTGACTTGTACATTTTTTGGTACCACACACATCTGCCATTTATGGACATATGAAGGAACACCAGATGATATTAATGGTACATAGTGTCAAATACAATGTTGGCACACAATCACAATATGTATAGAATATATTTATATTCTTCATGCCATTCAAATCAAGTGAATAGTCTTTGAGATCTGATAATCCTGTGAATAGAATGTAGACAATAACCTGTCCTCATTGTCTGTGTCTTCAATACTTGTACACATTATGACTGACTGAGTTCACTCACCAGGCTTCACAATGAAACAAAATTCCTACCAGCCATAGTTTCAATTTTGAGAAGTAAAGAATGGAATAATTTGCTAGTGTTTTGATGTCTAATTAGTGTGACCCCAAGGTCAACTTGATCATTTCAAAAGACATCAATTGATGGAGGTCACTGCTATATTGTCGTAAATCATGACACAGTAACTTCACTTTCAATTCTGAATTCTATTCATGCTAAACTAAACATTAATAATTTGGCATATAATCCAATCAATCCACTATCTAGAACCCTGATGTTGTCATGTCATACGACCAAATAAAAAAATCAGTGGTGTTTCTGATAACCCAAAGTTTAAGCCGCGGCCCTAAACACCTTTTTGCATGCAAAAACAGAAAATGGTAACAATTTATTTCTATTTCCATGTACACCTTCATGCCATTGCCCCAAGTGGTCACGCTTTTAAAAAAAAATCATATTCCAGAGAGAAACCAGGTCTTTTTGGACTAAAACAATACAGTCTGCATAATGTGTTTGTCTATTTAACTTACAACTGTCTCCATTTACTTCTTTTACAATGTATACGTCATCAAACTATCACGGAAGTATTGGGACCAACGACTCAAAGAAGTATCTCACCTTGGGGGTCAAAGTAATTTTAAAAATTTAAACTAAAATAGAATAAAATTCTGCCCTACTTTCTGAAGTCATGTTATCGGAAACAAACATGCTTTTTATTTTGCCTAATTTGACCAAAAAATGACTAATATAACTTCCTGTGACTCTACCCTCTAAATATCCCAATTTGTCACTATTCACTATATGTATGACAAATAACAATCATGCTTTATGGTTACGATATATGTTTTTCTATTTTTTTAAAATGCGAACATATCTACAGGGTCGGATAACTGTGTGTACGTGTTCAAAACAAGACTTAGTGTAAACTGGACGGGATAAAGTGCAATAACAGGTTTCCATATGTCAATAAAGACAGGTGTTTGATACACACTGTTTATGCACAGGCAGTGGAGGGGAAAGGGGGGGGGGCATTACTTTGTTTCCTTGCACACCTACCT
Organism: Glandiceps talaboti; assembly: GCF_964340395.1. NCBI lineage: Eukaryota > Metazoa > Hemichordata > Enteropneusta > Spengelidae > Glandiceps > Glandiceps talaboti. Next base: position 24,350,106 of record NC_135553.1, read on the forward strand.
TTCTAGGTTTGTATTTCTTCTTCGTAGCACAGTTAAGATCCTCATGAACTTTGTCTAATAACCACATGAGAAATTCTTGAGCGTCGTGTTGATTGCTACCTTTATACTGTGACCCGTACTTCGAAACAACGGATTTGAAATCACGACTCAGCCCAGCTCCATATTGTGATGTCCAGATCGCTTGCAACACAACTGCAAGTTGGTCGGTTACTTCGCCCTTGCTGCCAAATTTACGACTGTTTTTCTTATTGTGCTTGTTGTTCAAGTCAGTTTTGTATGCGTCCGTGACAAAATATTCAGCTAGTGAGTCTGTGTTGCACAAACATTGCACGATTGCGTTCATGAAACAGGTATTTCCGAGGTTTCGCAAACCACAAAGAGCAGGAGTCGCTGGTAGGCTTCGATCATCGCCGTTCAATTTCGGGGAATGTTGCGGCGAAGTGGTGTTCGTTGTTGATAGCTCCGTATTTAGATTCTCCGTCTCGACAGACTCTCCATTTTCAACACCCGGTTTGTAGCTCGGTACTTTAGTATATCCCTTGTTTTTCTCATACTGGTGTTGTTGTTTAGGGAGGGCGGAACTGGTTTTAGAGGGGTTTTCTGCTGTATTATAGTAAGCCAGTTTTGGTTGAGGTTTTTTACCTAAAATATACTGATCGAAACATTTCTTCATAAATCTAGTCATCGGTCTTAACCGTCCCTTCTTGTTTGACTTTTGCCGTTTTCCATGTTCCTCTCCCCTTACCTGCACCTGTGTTGATGAGCTCTCTCGATTGATCTTCACATGCCTCGGTAGTGTTGTAGCTTTGAAATCATCGTCCAACTCTCCTTCGCTATCCTCTGGGCCATTTTTCCTGGCTTTAAAATGATCGGATTGATCAATCTGTCCATCCGATGCAGCGGCTTTCAGCTTCTGCCGCACACTCATTTCGATCTTCGTTCAGTGGTCAACAAATAAAGTCGCGAAAGTGTAAACTTCGGAGACATTTCTCGGGAGAGGGTTTCCTCACAGTGGTCGCCGCCATAGTAATGACGTAATTGATTGCTCATAGATTTGACCGGGCATCCTGGGAAATAGCGTCCTCAGTGTTCAACTTCAAGTTACTCAGTCGTGTTACTATAGTGTGATTCTGCAGGATGCACATGTTCAAAAAGTATCGTGTCTCGACTGCCCTGTGCTTGAGTTTGCACCTGTGGTCTTAATTTAAAATATATAATCAAACCAAATCAATAAAATTGGATTCAAAAGCCATGCTTTGGGTGTTTTTTTTAATTCTTTAAATTCAGTTCAACTAAATCGCTCAAAAAAAGACAAAATAACGCAAAAGAAAACTGATGAATTAACATTTTCAAACTAATGAAACATTGAAATACTAAAAGTTTAAGATTCACCGTTTCGTTTCATAATCAACCGACAATCTTTTTATTTTCTCATAGTGTTAACACGATATTCTATGGCAATTTCTTAGATTAAGAAGTGTACGGTGACCTCACATGCTTCTTAACTGAAAACGTATTTGAGTTTTCCTGCAAAAGTTTAACACCTTTATGTCTGAGGCACATACTACGTTAAGCTTCCTATATTGAATTGTGTTTACATATTTCCTAAATATATTGACGGCCATCCTTCTTTGGTATTTCTAGTATGAAAACTCGATGTTTTTCAAAGTATCATACGTCGATCTAATGAATGTTTTGAGTTCCAAGATCATTTATATATTTTATTCTATGTAATGCAATCACGATCTTTCTGTCAAACACCTATCTTGTAAACACTGAAGCAAACGAACATTTCATACGTTTGTAACAACAATTTTCTTGGCTCTTGGCGCAGTTCTATATATTTGCTGACTGAATGATCAACTTGAAAATCAGTGTCATTATTATCACTTTATTTCAGATTATAGAAAATAATCCATACCAAAACAAACAACAGACAAAATACATTAAAATAGACGCTTACTCCAAATACTCCACAAAGCACTGTGTGTTAACACTGACAGAGATAAAACAGCAACCACAAACGGGTTACTTGGGAGATGCAATCTGCTCAGAAAGCTAGGAGATTTTTTCCTAATGATTTCATCAAAGGTTAAAATCGAAAAGTTGACAAACATTGCGCTATTGCTCTGAATAAAAGAATGTTTAACACCTGACAATTTACGGAAAATCTGTGAGGAAGCTCTCTTGGCTGCATTAAAAGTATTTACAGAGAAAATACTCCACAAATAAGAACAATAAGGAATATCACAAAAGAGAGAAAATAAGTTACATTTAACAGAGAGGGACGCAAATTTAAAGTCACGAATTAGAGCATTACCTCTGACATAAAAAAAAGTCGAGTCTGAGCCCGGATGTCCTCATTATCCTTGAGGTCACAGGTGATCAAGTGACCAAGGTATTTGTAAACATCGACGTAATTCAGCAATCTACCATTTAGGTAAATTACAACTGGTCTGAGCCTACGTACATTAGGTTGAATTAGCATACAAACTGTCTTTTTTTCATTGAAAAGTATAATTAATTTCACCATAGTGGCCACAAGTATTAGCAAGCATCTGCTGGCCATAGGCTCCAGTAGATATAATAACTAAATCATCAGCATAAATTAAATGGTTCACTTTATAGCCACCGAGAAGGCAGCCATAGGGAAGTGTTGAAAGATTCTTACTGAGATCATCTAAATACACAGTGAAAAAAAAAGAGGTGAAGTAATTACATTATATTGGCGAGCCTGTCGTCTGCTGAAAATTTTCTTTTTCCAGTACATTGTTGTAAGCTTTTACCGGGTTTTAAAATGTATCCCTGTTCCATCTTTTCATTTGTTACACTCGTACTCACGTCTTCCTTCACTCAAACTAACTGGACATTAGTAGCTGGCTCACTCATGACAACAATAATTGCATGGAAGTTCAGGGCAATATCGATCACGAACTGTAGTTTCATAAGAAAGATAATATTTTCTGTGAATATCCCTTTTATACTTTTTTGTTGGCATGACGTCATTCTTTTAACAACTTTCATGCCACACGCGTGTATTTATTTTTACCTCATTTCAATGACGTTTCTATATTTCCAGGAACAACTCCGTGTATGTCTTTGATCTTCAACTTTGGAGTTACCTCTTCAGATCGATTTCGATTATGGACAACAATGCTAACACAACACTGTGACTTGGTTGTCTTATGTTTCATTTTTCATTTCGAGTCGTCTCCCCAGTTTCACTTCTTCACGGGATCAGTTTGTTCTTTCGTCATTTTATAGCGTAGCCTTTTATAAGCGCTGTTACGGTTTCATCAAACTATAGAATCTAGCCCGGCTTTCATCCTGTACATTCTGACATATTGCTTGATCATCTCGTGCTTCATTGACGTACGGTTGGGGAGAGGGTGATAATGTATCCTGGGTATGTGGTAGTTGACGGTTGAGGAGAGGGTGATAATGTATATAGGTATTTGGGAGTTAAAGAACGAGATGGAATTGTGTTTACAACAAAAGTCATAATGACTGTCAAACACAACCAATCCTATATCCGATTAAGTATCTTTGCCTAGCTAGAACGAGAAGAAATTGCTTTCTACTTTCTTTCTATAAGTTTTCTTCAAGTATTTTCTGTTCTCCTTGTGATTGTTGTATTCACTGCTACCACAGACAAGTAAGAATACTACATACAAACTTATAATAGTATGCACAAAAATGTTGTTATCCAAGAGCTTATTTGCTAATTTGCTAATCGACCTTCAATCTGCAAGTCTCTGCCTCTGAGGGCGCAATTAAAGATGAGGGTACCGAGTTACTTCTTCGTCTACCCCTTTCCTATATTTATACAATAGCTCTCGCTTTCCTTTTTCTGCGTACCTTCCCTGACAGCACACCAAATATTGAGTTTACGCTTCACTATTTTAACTGAAATGTACTTTACCAATAAAAGTTACATCTTCTACTGTTAGCTGTGGTACTTTAATATATGTGCTTACTCAGCAATAATTAAACGTTTTTGAATAAATGATTATACAATTTGTAATAATAACTAGAGTAATAAATATCGATACAATATATAGAGAACATGATGCATACTCTACAGTTTTGAACACATGCAGTGAGTGCAATTAGAAAAAAACTACACAACGCGGATCAAGAGTGCATTTAAAATGATGTTGTAATTACGGAAGGCTCCCTAATAATACAATTTATTCTAAAGAGAGAGAGAGACAAACGTACAGAGAGAAAGAGAAAGAGTGACACAGACACAGACACAGACACAGACACAGACACAGACACAGACACAGACACAGACACAGACACAGACACAGACACAGACACAGTGACAGAGACAGAGACAGAGACAGAGACAGAGACAGAGACAGAGACAGAGAGAGTAAGGTGGCCCACAAATGACACCATAAACTCGACAAAACTTTTCTCCCAAGAACAAATTATATTAATACTTTGAAAGAAATATTTGTTTTTCAAGAGCAAACTTATAATAGTATGAACGAAACTTTTGTTTTGCAAGAGCAAACTTTATTTGCTAATTTGCTAATCGACCTTTAATTATCAAGCACTAAATTCGATGATATTAGTTGCTTTTAATTTCAATATTTGCAACTCTCTGCCTCAGAGGGCGCAATTTAATTTCACTGACCAGTCTTTTTTTATTTTGCAGACAAACTCTGGACATATGACAAAACATCTCTGAGAGGGAGAGAGTTCCACATTATAATTGAGTTTTCCAGTGGAGTAAAAAAGTAACTAGTACCATCAAATTTAGTTTTGACTTGGAATTTCAGATTTACCAAATTTTTAAAAAGATTGATAACCAAATTAAAAAAAATAAAGTGTTTTGTAAATTCCGATCTCCCTACCCTATTTTCTGAAATCATGTTATCAGAAATAAACATTCTTTTTTCCTTTTGCCCAATTGTTTGTTTATTATGCCTAACTAACGGTTAAACACAATGTCAGGATTGAGTTCCAATATCACAAGTGAATGTTAAGTATACTAGTACTCAGCAATAACGGTACTAAGGGATCATTTTCTACAGCAACCCAACAATTTATAATCATTTCAGAGTTATTAGTTATAATATGCCCACGGTCCGATCTAGTGTCATTCAAAACTGAGTGATTACATGACTGACAGATGTACGGTGGCCCACAGGTGACAGACGAAAACTAAATTTGTGCTATAAATAATTTATTTTTGAGGGCAAAATATTTAATAAAAGGATAACACTTTTATTTCATATGACAAAACATTAATTTCTTGGGTCAATATAGAAATATAAAAGCAAAAAACAACAATTTCTGTGACAAATAAATTCTTTTTACAGAGCAGAAAATTAATTTGCGAAACGAAAATTGTTATTCGTGTGGCCCAAACTTTATTTTCGAGTGATAACATTTAAGTTGCGGGATAAAATGTTTAATTGTTGGTGCAATGTTTGAAACGTTTCAAACATTGCACCAACAATTAAACATCAAAGGTCTGAAAGTCTTGAAATGTTTTGCTCTTTATTCGGGATTTTTTGGAACGAAATTAAACTTCAGGAGAAGTCATTTACCATGTGCACATCCGCATAATATCTTTCAGCTTTGCCACAACAAAATACACCATATGGGCACTATTTGGCCGTTCAAAACAAAACTTACAATAATAGATTACAAGAGACTCTGAATAATTTATATGAAATGACAATGTATTCTCACTTATCAACATAAATAAACAGCTGATACAAAACATAAAAAGTTCAGTACAAACAGCAAACACGAATTTACTTTCAAAACACTATCAAATAATTTAAATGATTACAGAACGTTATTCCTAAATGAAATTACGTCTCTTATATCAAATACAAAGTATGAACAGGCTATTTAAATCGACCGGATATAAAATGGGATGACTTGTGCTCAAACTAAATGTTACTGGCAAGTGTAGATAAAGTATTAATGCGTTCAGACTAAAATGCTAGCTATAATAAAACTGCCATGGAGATACCTTACACTGGAATGGAGAAAAGAACGTTCACGTAGACAGAATAAACCGGATATCTTCGGACAAAAATAGCCAAGCAATTCACAGTCAAATACTTGTTCAAATACAATTCACGATCGATGGCTGTTTTAGCAGTGATAGCAAACTTATCGTATAATCCACTTATGTTACCTTGAAAATGATTTTCTCAAGACAAGTTTCTTTGTCAATGTTAACAACATGTACCCAAGGTAAGGTAGAAAGTCTTTTCTTGTCAAATAAGATATCCAAAGATATAATATCTTTTCAGTACTTAAATTCACTCATTGTATTCGTTTGTACTATGCCTAGAGTAATGTATTGCTGATCAAAAGACAACCCATCATTCATGTATGATTCCTTTCTTTTCATCATTTCAACAGAGAATCATGAAAAAAGTATTATTCAAAAGAATGACGAATTGAACAAATGGAAGACAGAACTTGAACAGAAACAGAGGGAAGTTTATGATAAACAAGACGAATTACAAGAGAAATTCAAGATCTCGAGAATAGAAAAGAAATGCTCGACGGCACACAGCAACAGCTAGAAAAACCCAAAATGAACTTCGTACACAGAACGAGATCTAAGATAAGAGAGATAACAGTCTTCAGGAAAACGACCTCATCAATTACTTTAGTCCGATGGGTATTGTTTCAAATGTTGTACTTGGTTTAATCCGGGTTCAGAACCATTTGTCAGCAATTATTCAAAACTAATGACCTTACGGACACGTGAGCCTAATGAGGGGATGTGTGTGACTGGAAGTTTGTATCGCACTCCGTCTCCATCTATGGCATCTGAGGTGAAAATGTCAAGTCACAAATTTCAAGTTTGTGTTTGGAACAAAAGCTGTACGTAATACATTGGATTACCAGCAAAGTTGTATTTAGCTTGTAGTATATTTATGAATATATGTGAACAAATACACATACATGGCATGTGGGTATACGTATATACTGTTATGTAAAAGAACACATATATACCATATGGATACATATATACACATCCATGGTATTTATGGCGCCCCCTATTTGTGTTTACGGCATACTCTTGTTTTTATTCCATCGGTTTAATTACGTTTGTTTAACCTTTTGACTGTCAACTGCAACATGTTGATACACAGACCATGCATCTCGTGACACCCAGATCTACAGTTGATTCTTTGTAATACTAAACAGTCAACTGGGTCGTCAGAGCGAAGAAGAAATGTTCCCCTATGTTCACCTAAGTCAGAATGGTAAATTTGTGGATGAGTGCTGTGCTGATGACGCATACGATACTGCGTCCAATTCCATACTCCACATGAAGAAATTTAAAAGGATATGATTTCTGGTTTGACTTAGCGAAGAAGAGAATATTTCGGCAACAGGGAGCAAAGGATCCAACTTCAATGGTTTTCTCCCTTATTATTTCTATAATTTCCTTGTAAGCTTAATACATAATGTGTCATTTTAATAAAAAAGGCCAAACTGAAAATATCACCGAGTTTTCGAGTAAACTTGTGTAATCTGTGGTAGCGCCATACAGTGTCTTTAGAGGCCTGGCTAGTCGACTTGGCAAGATAGAGAATGCTTGGTCCCGTCAACTATCCGGCCTACCACAGAGGCTATATTATACATCGTGTGCTATATGTGGTATATTCTAATCCCGTCATTTAGTTAATTATAAAGTGTGTGTACATGTCAGTCTGCACACAGAGACTCATGCAATAATCTGCCAATATATTGTTGAATATAAGTCATTTACGGCACTTTAGGCCAAATAAAAGTGATACATGGTGTGTTTCAGGCAAAGGAGACATGCCCTTGTCTAAACCGCAGACCCTAAATATTTTTTTTTAAATATTCAATAAGGTAAACTTAAAGGCTGTGAATTTACTTGTCTTTTAGTCATGTCATGTATTTTTGTATTCTCTCTCATTTGACAGGTGTATATGATTCACTAGTTTGTCAGCAGCGATTTGATTCATACCTAGTCTAGCTCCTTACCATAACCCTAAACAATGTGAACGATTTTTCTTTCTCTCTGTCTGGTTATCAAACCAAACAGACACTTGGATAAAAAACACACCTCTCCATGGGTCTTCACATTCCAATCAGACATAACGAATTTTGCCCAATTTGACAATTCTTTTTCAACCCGAACAAGCAGATAGAAAGAATACCTTGTGCAATCATCCATTGCCACTAAGTTGATTACTTATATAATATTTTTTCCAGATTTGTGTATGGATGTTCCAAGGGACAACTCTCCCTTCGTTACGAAGACTTTTGGAGATGATCTCTTGTAATAATCAATGATAACGATGTCATTATTTTCTCGTATGGCAACCATACTGTTGCAAGATACACTTCTACATGAATGCAAATATGTTTGAATCTGTGTTTAAAAGGAGAAGAAAGAAAAAATATCCGTATCACGTGTTAGTAATTAATATCACACGTGATATTTAGACTTTGTGCAGTCGCACTTATATGCGTCTCGTACTATATGCTATAATGTAGTTCCAGATAGCGTGTAACAGTTTTAATGTTTTGTAGAATGTCATCGCACACTTTATGTTTATCGACTACATGCCCTAGAGCTTTGCTTATGGCAAATGTCATTTTTTCAGTCAGGACAATCAATCAATCAATCAATCAATCAATCAATCATTCAATCAATCAATCAATCAATCAATCAATCAATCAATCAATCAATCAATCAATCAATCAATCAATCAATCAATCAATCAATCAATCAATCAATCAATCAATCAATCAAACAATCAATCAATCAATCAATCAATCAATCAATCAATCAATCAATCAATCAATCAATCAATCAATCAATCAATCAATCAATCAATCAATCAATCAATCACATAGTAACTTTCAAAGGCGCTGAACAAGCCCCCCAAAACGGCGTTCAAAATGCCAACAAAACGATAAATCTAAAATCTCAATCTCAATCTCATAGTAATCACCCCCGTAATGATATGAATACATAAAAACAACGGATGAATCTCAATTATAGATCTTGGTGAAACTAACTTCCTTTTTTCCAAGGGATTTTGTTTACAGAATCTTTTGATTTCATTGTATGTAAGAGGCATCTCTGAAGTAATTCATGATGTATTGAAGAATAAACTTACTTGGCTAAACATCAAAAAATGTCGGTTTCAAAGTATTCATTTTAGCAATAAATAGAATCACGAAAAGATGCTATGTATGTATGTCTGATCATGTCAAGTGGTCATCGTCGTAAACCATGGCCTCTTTCAAAAGTAGCTAGTAAAATTGGAAAGTAGACGGTAAAAGTTGAATAGAAGTTTGAGGGAGCCAGGGGGGGGGTTTCCCCTCCTGTCCCTGGAGATTTTTGAAATTCAAGGACTAAAAGAATGCTTTCTGGTCGTATTTTAACATGTCGAGAAAGTAATACGAGGCAAAATTTGAATCAAAATACAAGTGAGCAGTGTAGGGGATACCCTAGTCTATCTGCTAGACCTCGGATGTTCTTTCGATACAACATACGACCAACCATCAAGCCCTCACGCGAACTTCGTTCGCTTATTGTATCGGAAGAAAGCCCGAACGTCTAGCACAAGACTAGGGATACCCCTGAACTTTTTTGAAATTCAAGAACTAGAAGAATGCGCTTTCCGAAGCTATTTTAACGTTTCAAGGAATACTAGTTAAAATTTGGGTCCCCCCCCCACCCTAGAACACTATCCGATGTTATTTTAACATGTCAAGCCAAGGTGATAACAATACCCTTTCCTGATCACAACCTTAAACTTGAATTTAGGAAACTAGAACTGAGAAAACTTCACAAAGTAAATTTGTTGCATGCCGCCATACCATTTCGAATTATATTAGTCCTGCTTGCATACGTAGGAATTCGGGACTCGATTCTGACAATTGTCCCTCCCCGAGTCAAGTCAGTAATACAGACTCGTGCACCGTCATGTAAGCAGGACTAGAATTATATTATCATTACGAAAACTTACAGGATTCATTCAAGGTACTATACTAAGTCAGGTCAGTATTGTTAGTAATTTGATTTGATGGTGGTGTTTCAGTTTGATTCATCATTTGCCAATACTGTAAAAGTTTATGTGCCACCGCCACCGCCGTTGGTGGCAGCGGCAGAAACACACATACCTGGGGATTTGACATTTCTGGCTAGTTTCTGAGCTTACAGCGCAACAATCTTTTTTTTAGTTCTTGACGCTGGAAACGTTTTTTTTTTGTCAGCAAATAATACCGGGATCAAACGAATAGGGCCTAATATAAGCCTACTAATCAGAAATTGGCTAAATTAGCTAGAGGCCTCAAACAGCTTAGATTTACTCTGAGCATATACTATAGGCTAATTAACGAAATTGGACAATTTAAAATTACATGTTTGTAAATGAATCGAAAGGTTGTATTATAACTTAAGCTTACCTGTAGGTTGTATAGCCTACATCATGAAAAAAGATGGTGACAATATGGATTATTCGTAATTTAACCTAAATAAATATCGTCCTCAGTAGTCAGTCTAGAGGTTATCCGTGGCTTTGAATCTGATTATTTAGTGAAGGATATCGTCAGACTCAAAGTCACGGATACGTTTTACACTAGTACTTTAGCGCAGGGCATTGGCCTAGGATATCGCCATAGCATAAGCTTACATGTGAACACATACATGGCGCTCGCGCATTTCAGTAATTAAAGGTCACTTTACTGTTATGCATTTTCGTTTGGACAAAGTCGACCGATCATTTATTCTGTAGTTACAAAGGATTCGGCTTTGATTTCGTTGTTCATCATAACACTTTTGTTGTGGGTATGGTTTATAAACATTGTTGAAGCCCTGAGCTGTTGTGGGTGTACTACTGTCGTCATAGTAACTAGCATGTGACGATCCAGGTCCAGTGCCGAGCTCTGTGTCTGTGTGTCGTTCCTGTATTTATGTCAATCACGACCAACGTGAAAACACAGAGAGCTCTGAGGTACAACTCGTAACTATCTGTCTGTTCTCGACGCTGTAATCTTCTGTGGAAACTGCAACTCTTGGTACTAGAACACGTTATACATTGCCTCATTGAAGATGTGTCGGCAATAAGCCTCAAATTTACTTGATTATGGCGGCTTCCCGGTGAAACATTTTACCAGCCTGTCGTCGCGTCGATATATATACTTTTCGACAGTGAACAGACCGAGCTGCAGTTCGCCGAGCCTGCTGTCCTGACGTTTACAGTAGCTGCGTGTGACCGTTTGGCTGTTTCTACATTATATATATATTTTTTTTAGACTTTTGACTCTCAACTATGAATAAGAAACAAGACCTTGACGTAGATTCTGTGATAGAGCAGTTACTGTCTGTGAAAGACACTCCGGGAAAACAGGTAAGCCAGTCAAAGTTAAACCAGCGGGAAAATTGGGCGCCGACGACAGACCTGGTTGGCAATAATTTGAACGTATTGAACTTTCAATAATATGCCAAAATCGATTTAACTAACGAGTTGTGGGTGTTCCATCTAATTATATATTGTGGTTGTAATTTTAAAGCAGCTAAAGTTAATTGAAATAAGATAATTGTGTGTGTTTTACCACCGAGTATTTTCCGCCTCATTACATGTTGCCCCTCTCCATAACGTCAGTATACTAGCAGCCCCCTCTTCTAATTTTGTACCCATGCCCGTAAAGAAATGTCTGGTGAGTTAGCTAAGAGATATTTTCCGTTGAAAATTATTTTTAAAAAGAATGAAATAAAATATGATTTTAAATTTCAAACATCTCCAAAAATGATGTTAAATGTATTAGAATTTAGCAGTAATGACAATTTTTTACCATAATTTTAACGGTAAATAATGACAAAATTTCTGACCATAATGTACCCTGGTAATGTGGTACTGTTTATATAATATATATGTATATCACTTTCTTACCCTTCTCTGCCTTGTGTTTGAAAAGATCGATAAACATCCAAGTGATTTGTTATCCTTGATTCAGCAGTAAAGTTTTACAACCACATGTGAGTTTCAATAATACATATTTTATGTCAACCTGGAATCCGTGCGGATTGGGATTTTAAATTTGTGATTGGAAAGCAAATTTTAAAATCCCAATCTGCATGGATTTCAGGCTAAATTTAGGTAAGGATGTGTATACCATACTATACCTTCAGCGGTGTGTGATCATACGGGGATACCGGTATTAGGAATATATTTTTATAAATTATTCATATAATCATAACAACTTTTTTTCTAAAATAGATTTGTACCACAGTGTGTGATTACTGTAATTAAGACAAAAATGAATGAGCAAAAATAAATATCAAATAATAGAAATTAGGTAAAAAAGTTTGAACCCAACAATATGTGAATGATATGAAGAAATAGTGAAAATGTGAAGAAAAAGAAAAAGGAAAAAACTGTTCTGAATAAACTAGATAAAAACCAAACTGCATGGAAAGAAAGAAGTCTAACTCAATATCTCAGATTTTATTGAACATAGTACTACATGTAGTAGCCAAATCTTATTCTTGCTAAGCGGAGCACATAGTTCTGCTGAAGTAATGAAATATGATTGTTGGCGAGTACATTTTGGGTGGTGTCATAAAGAGGGCTGTGGTTTATGATGTTGCAGAATCATACAGAAGTTAGTTCAGGACTTTCCTAGAAATTTATAATACATCATGTCGTCTTAAAGTAATGTTTTCAACGTCAAAGAAATTCAAATTGTGAAATTTTTGCTTGAAGTTTAATTGCAAAGGTAGAGAGAGTATTGTGGTCCAACATACCGTAATTGTAATTCAATTTTGCAGATGAACAGTTTGATTATCCTGGAAATATGAAATTGTACACTTGTAAATGTTGTATTATTGCAGTGCAGGTTTGTATAATGACCATGCATTTGTCAGCTATTACCTGAACAAATTAAAATCTATTTTCTGTTTGGTGTGTGTGTTACTCTGGCTTAAATACTAGTAGTGTTGAGAAAACATGATGTACAGAAATGACAGTATGATGACTATCACTCTCAGTTACTAGACTATGTCTGGATAGTGAATATAAAAAGTTTGATGATGAATGTACAGTACTCAATAATTATGACTTAATATAATTTCTAAAATTAGTCAATATATCGGACAATGTAACTACTATTTGGATCAATCCCAATCTCAATGAAAGAAATTTGTCAGTTTGATTATTACAGATATTATATAAAAATACAACTGCTATAAGAAAATGTAATTAAGACTTTTATGAGTTGATATGAATGACAAATTATTCCCAGAGTTAAGTTTCTGACAATGGCAGTCTTTTAGGAGGCATATCTATTTCAAGAGAGATGTATATTAATGGTCTATCTGATGCTTCTAAAATCAGCTTTGGTATTAATATCATATACTTCTTAATGACTCATCCTACTGCAATGCTGACAGTTTACATCACAAAGCAAGTATAGGTGTGATGTATTAAAGGTATCATAAAACCATTTTGTAGCAAGGAAGGAATGGTTAATGTCTTCCAGAAGAGATTTGTGGGATAAGGAATTATATATACTTTACAATCATTTTAACTAGATTATTGTAAGTTGTAGTATAAAGCAGGGACTGCAATAAGTGGCAACTAGGGAATAAATGTTTCAAAATAATCGATGAAAGAGACAAACAGTACTGTGGTAAAACTAGCAATGAAACTGCTGAAAGAAGCAAAATTAAACGTGTGTAATTTTGGGGGTTATTTTACAGGCAATTTATTATCCCCGAAGTATCTTAATGTTATTGAATATTTGTCATGTTTTAACATGGGGGGAGGGGCTCACTCAGGAGGTAGGTGTGGGGTTCTCCACTCACATCCTATTGTATTTTGTCACCTATTTATAAGCCATTTCAGTATTCATGCTAGAGCTACTAGGCTAATTGCAAACTAGTTATTGCTTTGTTTGATATCAACACAGGAAAACAAGCCAATTGAAATCAGATGTATTAAAATGGACTTTATATTTACAATATTTCATATGTAGTAAGTAGTACTGTACAATATGTACCGACTACAGTGTTTTGTTCTGTGCATTGCATTTTTATTTTAAATCTAGAGGTACTTTGTATGCTGTTTTTGTCAAAATCACCTGATGTGTGTACAAGAAAAATTGCATGAATAAAAACAGTACATGAGAAGCATGGTGAATAAAACAGCCTAAGTCTTTTCTACTTGATCAGACTTTAATCTGATGGCAGCGAATACAACATTTCCAAAGGATATATCATATATACATTTCCTGAAGCAAAAATTTGATTTGGTTTGATGCATTCAAGCCTGTAATGTAACCTTGGCACACTGCCCAATGCATCAACGACAGAAATCATGATAGCAGAGAATCTAAAATGAAATATCAGGTATTTCATACCATGAGTTTTAATATACATGCACAATTCATCCACTCAAAACGAAATCATGGTTGAAATGTGACAGAGTAAATAATAATGTTTCATGATACTGTGGATAACAAAAGTAGCCTACTGAGGGAAAGTATGGTATTTAACGTTGTGGGAATATAATGTGTTCAAAATTCAGAGTCTTGTTTAATTATGTGTGGGATCAATTCAAGTATTGCATATTTTATTAGTCAGGTGTCTTGCTAATATTAAACTTGGATTGCATAACAGGATGTGTTGTGTTTATCTAGATGTATTCAATAATCAATCATAAGGCATGATCACTTGTATGTTGTCACAAAAATTGACAAACAGTTCATGTAGAATCAATTTATTCACCTGTTCAGTTAAATGTAGCTGATCAATCAATCAATCAATCAATCAATCAATCAATCAATCAATCAATCAATCAATCAAGCATGCAAGCAAACAAACAAACATACAAGCATGCAAGCAAACAATTTAAAAATGATTATATGTAAACAATATTGAAACTTAAATTTCATGAATAAACTTCAAGAAAAAGTACAAATCAGCGATCTGGATGTGTGTTTGGATGAAGAGGGTAGTTCATCATTGCGCAATATAAGTTGGCTAGTAACAGGGTTGTACAATGAGCTGCATTATGTGAATGTCTCTTTCTACCAAGAGAAAAGCTGTGGCGATAGTATTATGCAAACAAAACAGAATCATAAATTTTGGGAGTGAAAAATATGAAGTCTAGAATGTACATAATGTAGCCGGGGGAGGGTTCTTTACAGCCTTTGGTATGTTGGCTAGGACTTGGTCTGTAAGATTAGTCTGATTGTTACCATGTCTTCTTTCCAGTACAGAGCAGCTGCTGTTGAATACATACATACATAACATACAAATGATAATCATGTCACTGTAGATCCTGCATGTATTGTCCATATACAGAGTAAATTAGGTCACAGCAGAATCAATTGAAAGTGTATTCAGATAATACTTCTTTTGAACCGTCTAATAAAATATTGTTATAATTCTGAAGTCAGACTAAGAAGTAGAGTGAAAATTTTATGATAGATTTTTAATCTAATCAGGATTTGATGATCTGTTCTGTTCTAAATTTGTTTGTAGCTTTTAATGTGAATCTCAACTTTGATTGTGAACAGTTACTAATATTGAAGCATTGTATAATTGTCATAGTTACTGATATAGCAGCATAGAATTCAATTGTCAAGGCATGGTGAATACCATTATAGTACATTTACCAGTGTATATAAGCTTTCAGAATTGATATATACATGTATATTATCATGCACATCTTATTAAGTTTACTATTTTAACACTTCCCCAGTACTACAATAGTCTTCACATACATTGCTGACTGTACACTGTAATCCATGTGGATTGGGGATTTTAAATTTTGGTTTTCAACTCAAAATCTCTATTCGCATGGATTCCACACTATGCTGACTGTTAACAAGATGAGTATTTAGTTACAGCAAGAAATATTACTTTGATCATAAAAAAAGTAATAAATTATCTTTTCCTATCAGGTACTCATTTCTGTCAATGTATTGTTAAGTGATGTGGTTCAAATCTCACCTAAAAACTTAAAACCAATCAGAAAGAATGCCTAACAACAGTGATCACAATGGCCATGTATAGACTGACAAGCCTAATGCTATATGCATTTAACAATCAGGATTTTACTCAGAGAGTGGTATCTGAACAAATTGTTTTTTAACTTCACAAGTAGGTACCCTAGGATTAATTCAATTGTATAGATTGTGATCCTATATTCCGTGTTTTACAACATACAGTCCAGCCCAGGTGAAACAAACTTGGTCCCAGAGTTTAATTGGGGTCATTTATATTGAGAGTCTACCATTTGAACTCAGCTGAATAGAGATACAAATAAAGAATTGAAATGTAATGACGTAGTAAAGGTGTTCTATGTTTGAGGTAATCACTCGGTGCATACAATAGCATAGCTGAAATGAAACACACTGTAACACTCTCACTGCATTAATGCATTCACAGACCTATTCATTATTATCACCCAATTGTATCTTGTTGTGTTGGTTTTGTGACATGCTCTATGGTGATGAGAATTCTGTGTATGGAACTCAAAACTACAAAGTGTACTGTAGAAGAATGTAAAGATACTGGCACAGACTGTATAGTAGTGTTACTTGTTTCATCAAAAGTTGAAGTACATGTCAAGTTGCCTACATGTCAAGAGTTAGAATGAATACAGCTTGAAAAGAAGTGGCCCAAAACTAAATCTTGAAAACTTTCTTAGTTTGATGAAATCATACAACATATGAGCAAGCATTGAACAAAAGAGAATGTTATCGTTTTGTTGGTATGAAACTTTTTACAATGATTTTGTGATTCACTTAAGGGCCTGTGAGTTGGTGAAATTAACCCAAGTTCCCATACTGTATACCAGGGTACCCACTAACATTAGGGTACATAATACACATGACATTGTATGAAAATCTTTCTTCCTATGTTACTGGGGTTCCCACACGTTTGAAAAAATTAATGGAAAATGCTGTGCTGCAGTAGTGCAATACAGAAGAAGTGATATAAATGCAAACAAAAGATAAATGTGCATGTTGCAGCTATTGTTTTTACTAAGAAAATAGTGAAATGAGTCTTGTACCCCCTCCCCCCACCCCCAGTACATTCATGAGGATTCCAGTGGGCCTTCCTTTGATCTTTTCAAATAACTAGAAACAGAAATTTAATTTAATATTTTATTTGTATGCAAATTCCCCACTTACTATGCAAAGTTTTTCCTGGGGAGAATATCAATGCTTATAAGTTATACCGAGAAGATGTTGATGTGTGCCTCTCTTTAGAATGCGGAACAGTTATAATTTTAAGAGATCTGAAATCCACCCACCAAGTATAGCTTTCAAAGTGCAGCGATGTGGAAACCATTACATTATTCCATTAAGTCCTTCTACCATAGTAAATAAGAAGACTGTTCTTAGATCTTTTATCCAGAGTGTTTGAAGTGAAACATACAGTGCAGGCTGATTCCTGTACATATTTATACACGTTGTATGTACACAAGTAGAGTCAATGCTACTTTAAAGTCATGAATAGCTAAAACATGTCACCACAATAATTGTATGATTGTTATTCTGTGTCATTAAATGAGTACTTGGTAGATCTTTCTTGTAAAAATTAAATCTAAGTTGAATATTTCATAGAAATTTGTACTGATGATTTTATGAGAAAGTATGATTGGATTGTAATGGGGAAAAAAACAGAATTTCATGATCAGCATTTTCTCTGTTACCAATTGATTTACAAAGATTGGCCTCTTGTGATTTAACAGTAAGTGTACATGTCTGAAAATGTATGTTGAGCCCAGACAACATAGGAAGTGCTGACATCACAGTTCCTTAAAGAGATTAAAACAGCTTTGTGGACCTGAGTGCAGCTGCTAGCTGTTTCCTTCTAATTCTGTCACCATGTAATCACAACATTGAAGAATACTCAAGTGCTGCATGGTCTCTGTTAAATGCTAATTTTGTTGTATAGTTCTCTGTAATGTCTTTTATATCAGGGAGTTGCTAAAGTTTTCTTTAGAATATCAATTCACAGTTATTTCCAAAGGCTACAGTGTATATGTAAATGAGATATTTATTATGCATATGCTATTTTGAATTTACATAATTTACATATACCAAGTTGTATTTGACAATCATTTGGGAAAGTCAGTTTAGTGAATGTGTGTAGAACTACATATTGAGATGATTCTCACAACCACTATTCCCAAGAAAAAAATAGAAATGAAATAAAAAAAAACAAAATAAAAAATAAAGTGTCAAGAAATAGGAATACACATTTAAAAATTAACAAAATGTTGTTAGTATTACGAAACTGAATATTTTTATGTACTACAAAACTTCTATCATTAACACATAATGTTTTTGATTGAACAGTACCTTCTACACTGTAGATATGTTAAAAGTTAGGTTTTGATGAATGCAAGAGGACACGTGACATGTTGCCATAGCTACATGGGAAATGGAAGGCTGAATGTGTTAAATGAAGTGACAATATTCTTCAGGTTAATTATTAAATTAGTTATATCCTCAGTACAGTTCACTGAAATGTCACCAGCAGTCAAATCAAAAGTATCTTATTATTTCAAGTGCATGTTAACAAGTAAGAAAGAGCCATCAGCAGATAATATAAAATAGGTTGTCTGTTAAAGTGAAATCTAGTATAGAAAATAAAGTTTCAGTGGTGTCTCCTCTCTAAAACTTCTTTAACAAAATCTTAAAAGTAGACACACTAGTCCCTTGGGAGTTTTTTTAAACTTTCATAATCTTCAAATGTTTTTGGTTATTCATTTTTTATGGCAACATAAAAACTATTTTGCATTCACTTGCACAGGTTATCACTTCACAAAAAAGGATGCGGTTGTATGTTTTTGTAAAAACAAATATTCAAATAAAGTATGAAAAAAGCCTGGAGACTTGAGCAAGTCTATCTTAAAAGTTATAATGATAAGCAATGTGCCTTTACCACTTTGGTCCCTGGTTCTTCCCCATCTGTGACAAAACTCATTTTGTATAGCCCAGTTCTTGAATTTGCCAGAGGGACCACTTTGTGGGATTGTTATTTTCTTACAGATGGTCTTGGGCTATATTTCCAAAAAATTGTCGTCAAAATATATTTTCACAA
This sequence comes from Glandiceps talaboti, assembly GCF_964340395.1. NCBI lineage: Eukaryota > Metazoa > Hemichordata > Enteropneusta > Spengelidae > Glandiceps > Glandiceps talaboti. The sequence continues at coordinate 24,369,208 of NC_135553.1, forward strand.
CAAATGAAAAGTACAAAGAAGAGCATTTAATTTATGATATTTTGATTATTTGTAATACATTATCCAGAAGATTATATATAGATGAGTAGTACTAGTACTACCCTGGTACTCTACTCTGTTACCTAGTAGAGTACTGGGGTTACTACTAGTACTACCAGTACTTGTCTGTATACTTCATCTTCAGGACAACATGTATAACAATTTGGACATAAATCAATGAATACGTCCACTATTGAATATGAATACATACATGTATGTATTGTTTATTGAACTGGAACCAGAAGTAGAAAGTAAAGTTCACACACCTTATGCTTATAGGTTTGGTCTCTTTAACAATAGTAAATACTTTATTTTAAAAAAAAGATTGTGTGCTGTTTGTGTTGCCAGTAGCCAATATTTAGGAAGCATTCCTTTGTAAATAGGGTATCATATCGATGTAGTATTTTGTAGGAAAGTACACTGGACACTCATATGAGATTACCGTTATACTGTTTTGAAGTTATGGCTGCCAGACAACTATACATTCATCACTCTTGGATGTCCCAAGAGAAAACATTCACACAAAACTTGTGCACAGTTATGCACCTACAAGGTGGTTGCCAACTGATTCATTCTCTTTTTTTTTGTTTGTTGAGATTTTAATAGGCAAGTAAATGTATTATGTGTGTGTTTACAATTGGTTTTCAAAGGTAAGGGCGCCATGCATAAAGAGTTGAAAGACCTTTGAAATCTTCTGTCAGTGTTCATCTGAAGTAAAGTAGTGCTTGCTTCAAGCATAGCACTACTCTGTTTATTTTAATACCACAATTGTTAAACAGCCTATTACTTGGCACCTGGGATATTTACCTGTCAGAGTTGACTTAATTCTATGCCATTATGATATCATTTAATTTGTATTAATCATAAGGTGATGTACTTGTTTTCAGTGACATTCAAGACTGATTTTAAAGTGTTTTTTTTTTCCTTTTGTGATGTCATCAATTTTACAATCAGTTTTTTCCAGCTAAAGAGTCCAAAATGGGGTCCATTCTGCAGTATTAACACAACTGAGTCTGTCTGTCTGTCTGTCTGTCTGTCTGTCTGTCTGTCTGTCTGTCTGTGTGTATGTAAGCAGATCGATCTGAAATTTGATTGGAATGATGTTCTTAGAGGTGTTTAGATTAAGAATTGTTCATGATATATAGTTCCAAAACTTGATTGGGCTGAAATTTAATTTGCCAGCCATTCTTAGGCCACTCTATTCAAACCAGGCACAAAGGTGAAATACAAAGTTGGAAGATGACACTTATTTCACAGGGTCAGGTTGGTTGAAATAATGTGTGTACATGTCCATGTTTAAAAGGAAATGAAAGTAAGAGTATTAATTTTTGTAATATTTCATTGCACCAAAGACAAAACAGATTTTAATGAAGTGTACATGTACATGTACATGAAAATACTTGGCAATGTACGCTAATTGCCATGATTGATGTTGCATGGACAGGGTTCAAAGCAAGTGTCCTGTGATTTCAGAGAGCTATTTCCTTTATGCAATCAGGGATTGAAATTAATAGTAGTCCCATGTCCACAGACTACCAATTCTTGTCATGGGGCTACCATAATTTGCAGCTGGTAGCCCACTCAGGCTACTACTGATTATGTGATGATTTCAAGGATGGAAGATTTACGGACATGAAAGTGTTTTAATAACACACATATTTGCAATAGAGGAACTCTGTTTTCAGTTCAGGAATGTGGGACTATTGGTCACCATCCTTGGGCTACCAATTTCTGAAATTGGTAGAAGTCCATTAGGACTACCAAAGAAAACAGTTAATTTCAAGCCCTGACATATATCATAGTTTGTTGTGTTCACTGGAGAAAATGTATTTATTAAAGTTCACAATGTGATATATACGTCCACAGGTAACAAGAGTTTGCTCTATTCACAGGTGAAATTGTAAACATGCACAATGTGGTTACACATTCACAGGTAACAGCAGTTCACCATATGTACAGGTGAAAAATTGACATGCACAATGTGATATGTGTCTGTGTACCAGAAAACAGCAGTTCACCATTATCAATATCATACAGGTGAAAATGTAAACTTGTACACAGTGTGATACATGTCCACAGGTATTAGCAGTTCACTGATATTTACAGATGAAAAGTTTATGTGCACAACTCAATACACATCTGTGTACCAGAAAACAGCAGTTCACCATTATCCAATCTGATTAAAATCTGATGTTAGATAGGCTCGTTTTCCTGTATTTACCTTTATTCCATCGTTATTGCGTCTTTTACGTGAGTTTTTTTTTTTTCCTGGGCGAACGCCTTTCTAACAAAGGCGTTCGACCAGGAAAAAAAAACAACATCAGATTTTAATCAGATTGACCATTATCATACTGACAGGTTTATGTAGACACTGATATACATAACGTGATACACATCCACAGGTAACACCAGGTCACCACATGTACAGAGGAAAATGTTACATGCACAACGTGATACCAGAATACAGCAGTGCACATATACAGATGAAAACATAGACAAGGTACATGTACTACCAAACCAGAAAGACTACAGAGATTCAATTAGAAGGCACAACTTTTTTTTTTTTACATTTCATTTTACATTACGAATTACACAAACAAAATACACTCACTGAAAGCACACATGCACATGAAATGTAACATTTAACTCTCTGTGAACACAAATAGATAGTTTGTTTGAATCTTCCTTGTTTCATATGACAGTGGTGTTGATTTGTGTTCACAGTGAGATGAAATGTATCATTTTATATGCTTTCGCTCCATCAATGCCTTTATTTTGTTTGGTAATGTGTAACAAAAACACTTGTGTGAGACATAAACAACATTGAACTCTATAGTCACTCTGGTTTGGTAGTAATACATGACCACAGAAAACAGTAGTTCACAATACTCACAAATGAAAATGTCAATGGGATACACATTATATCATTCAGATTCCTGAAATCATTACTTGCCATCATGGTTTATTGATGTGTCTGCAAACCCATCCACAAAATGTGTGGGTGTAGGTGAAATTAAAAACATAGCAACCACAATGCACAATATTGGCTTCTGTGTATACTACAAAAAAATAGACAATACCAAAAATTTAGTTTGCAGTGTTTGATACAAGAAAAGAATGACAATCATCTAAACAAGAAAAGAATGACAATCATCTGACCTCAGATGATTAATTTCATGATTTTTTATTCCTTCATAAATGATTGAATTACAGCCAAATGGTAGACTCAGTGGTGATAAACATGAAATGCATTTACTCTGCAATTGAAGTGGTCATACGAATGAGGATTTGGTATTTAATTTGGATTTTTAATTTTATATAAAAAATATCATGGCTTACTAGAAAATCAATGTGAAAAACATACCAAGTCTGTATTTGTAACTCAATACATTGCAAAAAATCTAAAAAATGTGTAAAATGTTTGTACAAGCGTTTTTACATATTTATCAGTCTTTTGCAATTCATTGAGAAATGAGTTACAACAAGGACTTGGCAAGTGGTGTTATACATTGATTTTACAAACCATGATAAATTGTTTTATAAATTAAGAATCCAAAATAAATACCTAATCCTTATCCATATACTTTTAAAAAATTGATGGAACTTTGGCCACAGTTGTACTCTTTGTTTTTTGTCTCAGACTGAATGCCAGACACATCATTTGTAATAAACGTGTTGACAAGTAAAGCATTGGAGAGTAAAAACCTTGTCACTCCAGAATGTTAAGTAGTAGTAAAGTTAGATGTTATTCCCTAATATTGTTCTTCATTCAGCTTACAGAAATAAGAGTGACCTAAGGGGCCTCTGTCACTATGAGTCGCTAGACGAGTAGTGACAACCCTTAGGTCAAGAGTATTTTCCTGCTGAATGAAGAAAAATATTGGAGAATAACATAATTATACCAGTGCCAGTAATATCAAGGAAAAATTGGGGAAAGTAATGGCAATTTTGAACATTTTGACTCATATTTCGAACACAGCAGAACCAGTGACGTAGGCATATGTTGTCGTGACATAGAACAACCAGTACATTGTATATATTCCACATTTTTTGTTCAACTTGGCTCATGCATGGTATAATATTTAAATGAGGAGCTTCCTGAAAACAAACACTGACTTGCAAATGTACTGTTTAGCACAACTGAACTTGTTCAGTAGTGCTATAGGGATCGCCCGGCGTCTGTCTGTCTGTCTGTGTGTGTGTGTGTGTGTGTGTAAACAACTTAAAGTCAAAAACTGCTGAACCGATTGCCATGATATTTGGTGGGTCCATTACCTTGGGTGTCTAGTTGGGAAATTGTTCAAATCAAAATGATCGCATCACAGGTGTGTGATTTGGGTCAAAAAATGTGATTTTTGGTCAAAAAACTTAAACTCAGAAACTACTGGGCAGATTGGTGCGAAATTTGGTGGGAACATTCTTAACCCTTTCACCACCGATTCCCGCTACAGCGGGAACGCTCTAGGGCGCCCACCGATTCCCTCTACAGCGGGAACGCCAAAGGTCATTCAACTACTACGACGTTCAAACCGTTTAACGGCAGCTATTGCTGCAAAACTTGCTGCCATAACTAGTTCCACACATGCGTATTAGCCTTGTTTATATAGTCTGCCATTTTGAACACATGTTAGTGGATGGTTTTCTAGCACGATTGGAAAGACGAGCGATCGTAAATTTTGTGTGCGTTTTTAGCCAGAAAGATCGAATTTCAACAACGCGGAAGTAATTAACGGCTCACGTAGCATCTCCTACGATGTCATTTTGACAACTGTCCTGAGAAATTTCCACTGAATTTTTACTCAAAAACATTGTTGAATACATCAGGTCAGTTGTGGGAACGGTATAGGCTTCAGAACTACCACGAGGGCCGAGTGATCTACCGGCGGGGAATTCACCGTTGCCGTAGTGAAAGTTGGCAAATTGCGTTACTTGTTGACCCGTAGCATTCGCTCATACTATGGCCTTGGGGCCAGTATTTAGCTCCAAAAGTAATTATTTTGGTCATATTTCTTTGTGGTAATGTTCAATAATGAATAATACTCATACAAGTTCAATTTATACTGGTCAGTGGTACAATGTGGGCGGTAGATTACACACAATCTGAAGATTTTCCGATCACATTTTTGAATGCGTTTTTTTAACGGTAAAATTCAAATTTCAACATGGCCACACCGAAAATTGTCTCCCCTAACATCGTTTGCGATGTAAATAACGGCTCTGTTCATGAAAAATTCTGTTTAATTTTGACTTTGATGGCATTTATGAATGAAAGGAGATGGCTGTGTGAACTCAATGTACTCAATGTGACGAAAACATTACCGCGACGTGGGTTCAAATTACAGGCTGCATATTTTCGTTGGTCGGTATGTGCGTCGGCAAATAAAGCCATTTTGCCCATCCGATTTTGGCGCCGATGCTACTGACTTACGGTCATTTTTTGCCGATTTCTGGCATAAATTGAGTAATAATTTTTTGTTGTTCTGCTAAATAATGAATTATATTTACAAAAACCAACTTTTCAAAAGGTATCAAGGTGACAACTTTAGATATTTTAAGATACTTTCATTGCCGGTGCGGCACCGTCTGTTGCGTCATAATCGGATTAGTGAGCCGTTAATTAATTTCGTTCAAATTTTTACGACTCAAAATGTCATTTTCTGCCAAATTTTCGCCAATTTTGACAATTTAACCAGTAAAGAGACGTTTTGTAGGAACATAAATGTTGGTATTTTGAATTTTATTTGTAATATAAATATTTTGTTTATTTGTGATATGTCAATAAATAAACGACTTGTGTCAGTTTTATTCATATTTTATTACTTTAATTCATATTTCGGTTGTGTTTGTGGAATTTGAATGCATGTATTTGCAAGTGTGATGTAGAGAATTTATTTTCCAATGAAATGATACCTCATTTTTTAAAAATGAGCAACTCTAAGTATTTTTATATCAATTTGATTACCTAACACTCACTTTCACCTGGTGGTCAGTGAGGGGGGTGGTGGAGAACAAACATTCCCAGGGGGCAATTGGTGGTGAAAAGGTTAAGGGGGTGTAAAGTAAGATTTGTTCATGACATGATGATTCCATCAGTGATATGCAAATTAGGGTTAATAATGTGTCTTTTTGGTTAAAAATCTCTAATTCCAAAAGTACTGAGCAGATGGGACTGAAATTTAATGAGAATGTAGCTAGGGATGTATGGATGAAGAAATATTAAGCATACAATGAGTCCATGAGTGATATGCAAATTAGGTGTAAAAATGTTCATTTTTGGTCAAAAACTTATATCTCAAAAAGTATTTGGTCACTGAGTCTGAAACTTGGTGAGATGTTTCTGAAAGTGTTATTCTGCAGATTTTCTTCAAAACATTTTGACAAAATTGGCCCTAGCGACCATGACCACGCCCTTAGCAACAACCAAATGGCAGTATATTTTGGTCAAATGACAACATCATCTGGTAGGCAAATGAGTAAACATTCAAAAAATATATGTAAATACCCTAGCAACCATGACCACGCCCATAGCAACAGCCAAATGGTCGTGTATTTCACAAAGATAACAACAGGGATTAATAGACAATTGAATAAACATTCAAAAAATGTATGTAAATTTGCCTAGCAACAAGACCACGCCCATAGCAACAGCCAAATAATCATGTATATTGCAAAGATAACAACAGGAATAGAAAGACAAATGAATAAACATTTCAAAAACTGTATGCAAATGCACCTAGCAACAAGACCACGCCCATAGCAACAGCCAAATGATTACATATATTGCAAAGATAACAACGGGGGTTAATAGACAATTGAATAAACATTCAAATGATATATGCAAATATGCCTAGCAACAAGACCATGCCCTTAGCAACAGCCAAATAATCACATATATTGAAATGATAATATCAGGAATTCATACACAAGTGAACAAAAACATACAAAACTGTATGTAAATATATCTAACAACATGAACACGCAAATAGCAACAGCCAAATGATAGCATATATCGTAAAGATAGCAACATGGTTGGATAGGCAACTGGGTAGCCATTCAACAAATGACCACTTATTGTTAGCATGGACTACCATATAGATAAACATTTTTAGAAACTGTACAGTTGTGCTACAACGCCATTGGCGGTATTTTTTATAGTGATATGACCTAATTAACTGTCATTATCATTTCATATTTACAAAACTTGAAATATCAACTTGTGTAGAAGTAAAGTGTGAAATATTTAAATTCAATCATCAAAAATCTTCTTTGATAACTATGTTGATAAAAAAATAGAAAAATCACAATTATTGTCATCCAGTATTTTATGAGCTTTTGTCATCATTCTATTTAAATAGAGAACTTGCAATCCAAACTGAGCATGCTCAGATGCAAAGGACTATGGGATTATCTGTGGTTATCGTAATACCTAATCTGGAGCTATTGATAAAATTAACCTCCCACAAAGATCAGGGTGACTATGAATTGATCATTCCTGGTTATAAAGAATGTAACAATATTGTTTACAATGCTAATTGACTAGTTTTTATTATCACTTTTCCCATGATGCAACATTCAACATGGTAGGTTTGCAAGTTCCTTATTGTTCACAGCTAAGTTTGGGGAACCTTGGATACAGAAAAGGGGAAAGAGGTAAAAGTACAATAGTTTGCCATAGAATTTACCACAACTCAGTTTGGAAACCCTGGTATAGTGACTGGGGAACGCTGGTAGAATTTATCTACTAACCACCATTTACCAAAAACTGCTGGTACTTGTTCACAATCTGTTTGAAGTGGAATTAAAATATTTATGATAGAAAGATTAACCTGTGACCACACATACCATCTACTTCAGAAGATGAATTTACCAACTAATATAGAAAAAAAAATTGCTAAAAGTTCAACAAGTAATTTGTATTTATTTAAAAAACTAATACATACCATCAATTTAATTTGTTGAATATGCTACCACGTATTTATACTATCCAAATGTAAATAGGCAAGTGAGAATGAATTACAGGACTTGTTAACATTTACTGGTACAGTAGTGGTTCTTATGATTATGAACATCAAACTGCTTTCTCTGTAAAATTTCAAAACATAAAACTAGAAATCATTTTGTTATTCATATCAGTTCATATAAGTGTTGAAAGCCTGAAGGCAAAAATCCTGCAAAGTGTAAAACATTCCATATGAGTGAATTTGGCCACTTATTCATTAGTATCAAACTAACGTATGTTTCTTGCTCTTTAAAGAAATCCTTGTTTTGTGTATCTTTTTACGACATTAGATTCACTAAAAATGTTATCATTGTTGGATTGACTCATCAATATTCTTCATCAATTGCAATGCATGTCAACATATTACAATTTTTTTTTCACATAACCTTCTGCAAGTAGACAAAAGGATTAAGCTGATTCAGTAGATTGTCTGCAGTGTCATCACGAACAACTCTGAATATTTCTTGGAATTCTGAATTTTTGTCATAGCTGTTGGGAAACCAAGCATGTAATCATTTTTTTTCTTAGAATCCGCTGTTAGTAGACAGTAGATTGAATATAATGTCTTTGTGACTATTAATGCTAGGAAATCAGAAATTACCATGGCTATAGGACAAACCAAGCAAAGTGAGTGAAACCAAGGACTCAGGGGAAGTGAACTCAATATTATTGATAATGTGAATGTCTACATTTAATCCTGCTTGCAGACAGAGTACAGGACTCAATTCTGACTCTGTCCCTAAACGCCATCCTGTGAAACCCTTTACAACATGCTAGTCCCTAGTCTAGTTCCAGATGACCGTGTTCCAATTTTACACTACGTTATCTTCACACATCACAGTAATGTGTGAAGAGAACATAGAGTGAAATTGGAACACAGTTGTCAGGAACTAGACTAGCCTATCCCAAACATACAAGCACACAAGTAAAAATAAATGTTTAAAGTAGAATATCTAAAATTCTCAGTTTCAAAATAAGGAACTTTCATTGTTCACTTCTTTGATGAAAAAAGTCTCCATCCAGATGACCAAGAACAATGATATCATAATGTTTCAATGGTACCCACTTTGATGTACTTGAGCGTGTGCTGCCATTTTGGATATGTATGCTACTAAGTGTATGTATGTTTATTAAAGAGGGACATAGTAAACCCAGTATTTGAAATTATGAAAATTTACGATTTTATGACTTTAGGTCATCTGAGTGGGGACTTCTGTAATCAGATAGATGTCAGATGAAGAAATATTCAATTTATCGCCAATTTAATATTTGATCACGAGCTGACAAGCTGAGTTTAATAGGTTTTGGAGCACAAGTCTTGCTGCATATATAACAGATAGTATTCTACTGTCACCTATTTTACCATAATTGAGTGAACACATACATAGTACCAAGATATAACTTACAAAAGATCCAGTGTCGTAATTTTCATACATAAGAAAAAATGTCGATGACTTCCCTACTTTGCAATCAACTGTAACTATGAGAGAAGAGAATTGTAATGTCATAACAGACATGCATTGACAATAACATCATATTGGAATCAAGGTTTCATATTAAGTATTTTCACCAGCAGTAAAACATTTACAAACTGAGCTTGTGCCATTTTCATTCAGTAGTTACCAGCATTTCTAGCAAGCCAGGTGGTTTCATGCATGGCTTGGAAAAGATGGAGACTAAGGAAAGGGACGTTGCCAGAGTCCAATCTCGACTTACACCATCTGCCACAGTGCAAGCAGGACTAGTCTGCATTCTACCACAATGATCATGTAAAGTGTTTGGTTGTTACTTAAAATCTGATTGAGTGCTCTATCACTATGTCATTTTGATAACATCATTAAATTCAGGTATTCAGCTAGGACCTTATCAACAGTTGCTGGGTGATATGAAATTTATTTCAAATTGATTATTTGTAATACAAAGACAGCCTGGCCATATATTGTATTCTACATCTTGGTTAAAATCAACAAAGACTTTACATGCTGACACTTTTATCTGGATTTGATATGGAAAACATATTGTGATTGCTAGCTAGCAGCTGTTTTTCTTTTACAGTCAGGTCTAACAGGAGAAGTAAATTGGGACTCAATTAATGTACTACTTAGTGATTACTTATTGCCCATTGTTAGATTACCTAGAAGCATAGGAATCTCATCAAATCAAGGTGTATGCATATACCTGGGTTGAGTAATGAGTACTCTAACTAAGATATATGAACTTGAGGAAGGAAGTTAGAATATATAAATGACTTGCAGGTCATTGGTAGCTATGGTGACCTCTATTTTCTGTGATCAGTAGAACAGATATAGACAGCTGTTCAGAACAAATGCAAATTATAACAACTGAGAAAAATGTAAGAAAGAAAAATGCACAAATTTATGGAAAAAAGTCGGTGGAAAGAAAAATTCACAAAATAGTGAGAAAAGTCAGTGTCAACTTGAGGACACACAAACTTAGCTTCTATCCACAACAGGGAAATGTGTATACTGACTTTTATAAGACTACATTACACAGTCACATGTGTCAATTTTCAGGATATCATATTCATATAGTCCAATAGAAGTTATGTTTTGCTGTTTGACAACTTAAGTAAAAGGATTTTAAACAAGTTAGTAAAGTTTATTTTGAAAGACTAAACTATATTGCTGACTATTTACAACTGTTTCATGATTTATTGGTTAGATTTATGTCATGTTTTCTAAACTATGAAATTTGAATGACATTTCCTACCCCTTTGTTGACCCTGCATGGTGGCCGAGTCCATCTGGTTGTCATGGCAACAGTGCTTGATTACTGCGGGGAGCTCCCGGGAGGAGAGGTCAGTTGTTCTTCTTGGTATAGTAAAACTGTATGTTTGGACAACTAACCTTCAGGAAAGGGAGACTGGGAAAATACGTCTTTATGTAACTGATGAGATTCGCATTTAAAGGGATGAGATGAAGAAGATGGAATTTCTTTTTTGTAACTTATTCAAATTGTCATAAGATTATTTAGAAGTACATATGCTGTCATTTGATTGGCTAAAGATTTTAATGTAATTCGAGTGATCTGAATCTCATTGGCGGATTAAAAATTTTGCTAATATTTGACTGACTACTTTCTACATGATATTTATGCCAGGATGTCGTTGAACTGCAATATGATTTAAGTCAATACTGATCAGAAATAATTGCAATAGTCGTATTAAAGTCAGAGTTTAATGACTCAGGTATGAGGAAAACACAACCTTTGGCTGTTAATTACTATTGTGTTGTTGGTGATGTACTGCAGTGTGCACTACATGTAGGTGGTCAGAGACACAGGTTCCACACAAATTAGTTTATCAAAAATTGGGAAAACATGTTGAAAATTGAAATGATCCACTGCAAAATGAATGATTTCGTACCTGCCAATCATATAGTAGACATATTGAGTACAGACAGACTGATAACTTGGATCTTGAAAAGGATTTCATCAAATTTTGCAAAGTGAAATGTTGTATGAATGAGGCAAGTCTAGTCACTACAAAGCATCAGGCCCAAGGACTATATATGATACATGTACTAATGTACTGTGCCTGCCAAATTGTGAAATTGCTTCTACCAATTACTGTCAATCTTTGAAAATGAAAATGGGAAAATCATTCTATTACCATGGTAACATTCAGATAACATGTCTCAAGGCCGTCAAAGAAAGATGAGGATGTGTTACAGGTTTGTTATAGGAAATCTCAATGAAAGAAATTGATATTGGGGTGGTATGATGCAAGATATTATTAATCTTGTTGAATCTAAATACTTTCGGAAAATATATCTATATCCTTCAAAACAAAGACAAAAAAAGTTATTATATTTGCCCTTTGAAAAAGACTCACTATAGTACATATACTGGTTGGTTGTAAATGTATAGTTGTACATGCATGTCAATGCATCACTGTAGTTGATTTTAATCTCATGTTTTTCAAATATTTTGAGTTTGTTATTCATTTGTAATTTTGTAAAGAAAATGTTAACTTTTTTTTTTTCATTTTTCCCAGTTACTAGTACCAGTAGTCTCCCAATACATGTTCTCCCAACTGTTTCACATTCACTCACTGAGAGCATTATTCACAAAAAAAAACCAACTTGCATTGTTTTTTAATTTAAAGTCCAGAGACTTGAGCAAGTCTATGCAGCCAGTCAACCTGCTACATAGATGTGTATGCACGTTCAGTGAACTCCCAGAAATGTGTCCATTGAACTCTTGAAGTAAGGTGAAGAGAGCTGAAACATTGATTTACTCTGTCTGTGATCAATGAAGCTTCCCTGATTTATACATTAAACAAGGACAGTTATTTTATTATTACCTTGAGGAAATCACCAGTAAGCAGTGAACTGAATACACATACATGCTATGCTTCAACAGTTCGGGTTGATGAAGGAGCAACATGAAACCAAGGTGAAAGAATTGACTAGAATCATGTAAAAGTACTCGTGGTTTAATTGGATCTCATAAAGGGGAGATGGAGTTTTTCTCTGAGCTGCAAGTCAAACAAAAAACAACTCTTGTGGAGGCTGTTCGTATTTTGAAAGCAATAGCTTGGTAGTTATAATCAATAATGCAAATCATTATCAGAATCTTTGTAGTATTTACTAGCCATTAATTTAAAAAACAAATATTTGTTTTGAGGTGTTTACACATATTCTTAATATCAGACTTGTCTCCAATGTATCTATAGATAAATATTTTATTGTAACATTCATGGCTTGCATGTCAATTAGCTGATTTGCATATTAAGTGTAGGCTGAAATCATATCACATGATTATTTTCAACAAAATTTTGGGTCAAGTTTAGACGTGTTAAAAGGAAATTGGTTTATAAAGATACAATTGACCATGTAAGAGGGGAATTAAATCAAAGAAAATTATACTTCTGACATTAAATCTATTTGTCTGTCTAACCTTCCTAATTCTTTGTCTAAGGCCAGTATCTGCGTTGATAATGGCATTAAATTGTATGATGATAATTTGAGGTCACAGTGATTTATACAAAATTTTTATTAAGTGGTTGTAAATGGCCTCAGTTTATAAATCCTTGGCAACATAAATCAGACTTAATGGCCACGTGGGATTATCTGGGATTATCCTGTTGTTCTGGTTACTTGACTAGATAGCTTTTTCCAGACATTTTCTACTTATTAAAACTCACAGTACACCTTTAGTGCAATTTACACTTGCATTTAGTCTTGCATTTCTTACTTTCATGATGTCACCTCTTTGCATGCATGTATGTTAGAGACAAAAATATGTACCTTGATGTTCAGGATGAGTTTCTGTATCTCTATGGTTACAGTATAGGTCTTGCACGGAGGAGTAACAAGCTGGGGTATATATAGAAAAAGATATCAGGATGTGTAGTACATAGGAAATGAAATGTCTTCCATGACAGAAGAACTATATAGATCAGGCAAGATACGACATGAATGAGACAAGCAAAATTCAGATCATGATGCAATAATATCTAGGTCTATCATCATAGTTGAAGCAATGTTTTGTATTTCTCTTTCGTTTAGTTTAAAACTATTCTAGTGTGACTCTAACTCAGTCTATAAAGCAAAGTATAAAAATCATTATTACATACATGTATGTATGTACAAGAGATTACTTGCACTGGTGTGCACACATACTAGTGGTATTTTCACTGCAGTGCAATTAAAATTATTGCATACCTGTATGCAAATGATATGCAAATGAGGATGCGATCTTTCGCTACACACGAAATCGTGTGATCGCTGTATGATTTTCATGGAAGTTTGCCATTTTAGATAAACATAATGTAATAATAACAGAACCCCATGCCATATGAGTTGCAGTGTGGGTACTCAGGGATATTTGCACTCGTGCACTTGTGATTTCTGCTGCACTTTCACTCACTACGATCATGAAAGTACGGGTGCAGAGAACACTGCAAGCATTCGAGCAAATACCCAGAGTATGCCACACTAATGTGCATCATGGAGTTCTGTCATATTATTGATATCAGTAATATTGAATTAATGTCCCACTAGATTTCATCAAACCAACTTTTCAAGAAAATGAATTTCAGAAGAAAAACTTAGTGTAAATATATCACACAAGGTTTGATCAGATGTTTCTCAAAAATGAAGAAGTAAGTGAAAGGGTAATAATAAAACCACTCTGTATTAAAGATTCAATGATTATGAAAGTGGTGTAATTTCTTGTTTGCATTCTGAAAATGAAAGAGCGGACTCTATAATTTCTTCCTTGTATTTTCAGAATTCTTTCATGGTTTGATGTATTTAATGATTGCCTGTATTTAATGATTGCCTGTATTTAATGATTGCCTAGTATGAATATCACATGTCAAATCAAGGTTGTAGAAAATTTAGTGACAGAAGAAAAAAATGTTTTAATAGGTGGAATTTTACATGCAAATCATGCAACAACCGATCTGCAGTCAGGGGTTTGTATGGTTGAGGAGGGTTTTCGTAAGTATGATAATAAATTCCAGAATTATCATAAGATTCTTAAGTAAATCATTATTAGTACCATCGGGATACTATAAAGCATTGTACATTTGCAACGATGTGGCAGATAGCTGGAAGGCAGAAAAATATCCATATGTCAGTGATAAATTTCCAGTTGAAAAAATTCTAAAACATGGAAAAATTCTGAAACATCAATAATTCTAGTGAAATGTGTATATTTTTTGTGTTTTTACTTGACATCTTCAAACAACTGAATTTGATCACCTCAACGTTTTTCCCAAGATTTTAGTAACCATTGAATTACAAAATTTTGCAAAAATGATGATAACAGATCCTTCCCCAGAAGTCCAAACCTTGGGAAGGGGAAAACTAGACACCCCCACATACGGTATATATCTACATGCCCATTAGATTGAATTTTAATACTTCTTGGTGTAGTCATTCAAAGGTGTCCTTTCAAAGAGCAAAATGTTTACGTCACGTCAGTGGTGCAAGTTTCCCTACTAAGATAGCCAAGTTGCCAGGGTAACAAGTTTGAAATGCCAAATGTTCCTCAAATTAAATATCATATTTTATCAGATGACAAAGTGATATTTATGTGGTGGGATACAGAACAATGATTTGAATGTCATGGGTACATGTATGAATTGATAAATATGCACAACTAAAGTAAATTATGATGACATTTTAATGAAATGTTGTTATACCTACAGTCTCATGTATTCTAGGAAAAAGTGGGGGTAAAGATATCTTCAGATTCAAACCCAACAGAATATTCTCTAGACTAGCTCTGTACATGTATATGCAGCATCATGCATTAACAATAACACATTCAAATGTATCACCATTACATGAATGTAATAGTAATACAGTCACAAGGTTAATCGGGCAATATGAAATTTTTATATATTTTGTAAGAATTTTGTCTTTGCCACTTTTGTCATCCTCACTGTCATCTAGTATTTAGCCTTAGACCACTTATGAAGTATGGTTTGTAAGTTACAGTAAAGTATACCTTAATTGTCAATCTGTAGTCTAGAACATGTTAATGATGACAGAACATGTTAATGATGACAGTCTTATCGAAAGGGTGAATGTCTTTCTCATTGTATCATTTCATATATTGTATCATATCACATCACATTGGATTGCATCATATCACATCATATTGCAAACTATGTGTATGTGAATGTCATTTCATAACAGGTCACGCAACACACGAAGCGCACTGCATATAGCAAGCTATGCTCTTTTTTTTTTTTCATAATTTCCCTTTGAACTCCTGGAGATAGGCATATGATAAATCAGTTATTAGCCGATATCACCTCTTCATTCATTGTATCACCATTTGTGCAGTTTCTGTAACGGAAATTGCACTCACGGTGATACGACGAACGAAGAGGCGATATTGGGTAATAACCTTATAGTATCACATTGTATTGTATTGTATTGTATTGTATTGTATTGTATTGTATTGTATTGTATTGTATTGTATTGTATTGTAATTGCATTGTTTTGTATTGTATTGTACTTGCATCACATTGTATTGCATTGTATTGTATTGTATTGTACTTGCATTGCATTGCATTGTATTGTATTGTACTTGCATCGCATTGTATTGCATTGCATTGTATTGTATTGTATTTTATTGTATTGTATTGTATTGTATTGTATTGTATTGTATTGTATTGTATTGTATTGTATTGTACGTTGTATTTTATCATTTTACATTGTCTGTAGTGTCCGCAACCAGCAATTTATCAGATATGTCGTTGTAGTCCTCTTTAGGGATATGTTACTTTATAGCGAAATATTTTGGCAGTTAATCATGTTCATAATTCACAGTTCATAGAGTACATTAATTTACACAGGATGTATGATTTGTGAGTTTTTGCTGTCATATTTGTGAGGATACGTTATTTAAAAGTCATCGTAAAACCATAAATTGGCAAGAGGATATGTTTCATTGTTAATTACAAGCTGTAAATTTGAAATAATAAAAGTATCACATTTACACCAAACAAGACACGAACCATTTGTTCTTTCAATGATTTATATATTTTTGACACCAATAGGCATAACTTTACATCAGTTGTATAAAGTTATGAAATGTTTTTATCATAAATTTCTCTGTTTTTCATTGATAGTTTAAAGTCTGTAATTTATAAAACTAGATGTTGAAAGTAAGATTTTATAGACTGTGTTTACCAGTTTTTCTACATCGGCTGTGGAAATTTATGAAATGCTTTTTACCATAATTTTGGGATGTTCTTCCTTTATCAGATAAAAGTTTATTAACTTTAAAAGTAAAAATAGATAAATTTATGTCCCAAATAATTAAGTATTTGTTGACTCCTTTTTGATTTGTTTTTAGTGATAGATACAAGCTATCGATAATAAATAACATAACATAATATGAGCGTGCTTTGAAAAGGAATGCTACTCCAAGAAATAGAGGTATTTTAATAAACTTTGAGTTCTGGAGAATAATTTCATGATTTCAAATCACATATTTTGCACAATTGCCAACAAACACCAAATTGAAACTGTATTATTTCACCTACTGTTCTCACACTGGCCCACTTTTGCATCATGTGACTTTAATATCAGACATACATATTTATTAGATGCACACTGAATATTCATGACTCCTAAGTGCTTATTACTTGAAGGTATATAGTCCTGAATATTCAGTGTGCAACTAATAAATATGAACGTCTGCTAAGTACCATAAGTACATTAGTGGACTAGTGTGAGAATAACAGAGTTTCAATTTGGTGTTTCTTGGCAATCATGCAAAATTTGTGTGATATGAAATCATGAAATGACTTTCCAGAACCGAAAGTTTATCAAAATATATTTCCTGGGCTGTTATTCCCCTTTAAAAACACTTTACATTTGACTTTGTCAAAGTCTACAGACTCTTATCTGATGCCAACTACGTACATCATGTGATATTTACTCACTCACCCACCAAATACATGCATGGAAGTGTCTTCCGTGTACAAATTTAGGATCTTCGTTCATTACATTTACTATCTTAAAAGGTGTATCCATTTATTTGTTCTATGAAATGGTTTTCTTTCTTACTTTGCTGTATGTGTTCTTTTTTAAGTGCCATCAAGGGAGTTGTGGCTGTCCAGACTTGCACTTGGTGAATAGAACACAGCTGATACTTTCACTTTTAGGGTAGACTAGATAAGACAACATTTGTACTTCAGCCTTCACAAGTAGACATACAGATAGATGTCATTGAATCAAATTATAAATACTACTATATACTACGAATACATTGGGATTTTATCTGTTGCGTGTCTTTTCAATTTTTGTGTGATATTTGATGTCACTGTCACATATCATCACCCTCATCCTGAAACAATTACATTGATGATTCAAAATTCCAGATTTAACCTGATACCCTATATTTAGGGTGTAATTACATAGCATTACAGAAACCAAGTCATTAAAGCCTGATACCCTATACATAGGGTGTACATTTTTTGTAATTACATAGTGTTACAAAAACCAAGTCATTAAAATAAAACGATTAATTGGATAAGCATCACTTTCAGGAAAATCACTGTTTTCAGAATGATATTAACAAAATCATGGTATTTGATTCATTGAAATAATATTTTGATCGATCATGTTGTGGATGAATTTAATGTACATCAACTAGTGTGCACATTGTATGGCTGTGAATTATGTGCAAAATTTTGATCTTTTGCAAAAAATTGACAAATCAATATTCAAATCAATCCACTATGTCAATACAATGTATTATGATATTTTAAAGTGGCCATATGGATGAGGATTGGGTACATGTTACAGTGACTCAATCATGTATTTATTTTTATAAAACAATTTTATCATGGGTTCCAACTTGAAAAATCAATATGAAAACATACAATGTAGACTGAGTCTGTGTTTGTAACTCAGTACATTGCAAAAAGCTAAAGAATGTGTAAAAGTTTATTATCGTACATACAATAACACATTAACTAGTCTTTTGCCAATCACTGAGTTACAAACAAGGACTTAGCATGTGTTGTTTCACGTTGAATTTTCAAGTAGGAGGCCATGATAAAATTGTTTCACAAACTAACCAAAATAAATATGCAATCATCATCCGTTGAATGGCCACTTTAACATTACTGGTATATTTATTTCAATCCTCAAATGTTTTAATCCCACAGTCATAATGGATTACCGCCATCTTAAGTTGAGATGTAAGGATTACTTGTACATAAGAATATTGTTATCAGAAATGACTTTTTCGATAGCTCTGCCACACAACTGTTTTTTTAATAAACCTAAATAATTAATCCTAATATGACATTGGCCTTTAAAAACAACCAGACGGTATATTTGTATCTTTGCATACTCCCCAACAGAATTACCTTCAGGTTCGCCCCTCAAATACCACTCACGATGTGGACAGAATCTTTCAAGTTTTGTGATATAATATCTCCCTTCAAAGTAAACTTGTAGGCAACCAAGCACCTCCCAAGATAAAATAGATAAAGTAATCCAAGGGCAGAGATAAGTTAAAGAAAGCCTGCCAACCCATAATATAGCACAAGACAGCAGTGAAGCAGATCAGATGATCAGATCACTTCTTTTAGTGTCTTATCGCTTTGGAGTCACTTACATGCCAGAAGATATTTTAAATGTTAACAGTTCATAACTTTGTCACCATACATGTAAGAAATATCCAAATTATTTCCACCGTATATCATTTCAAAACTACATGATGTACACACTTTATGATTTTTTAATCATATTGTTAATCCACAAATTTCAAAAACTCATGATTATGATCTTTCATAATATGCCTGCATGGAAACCTGATTAACAATAAAAAAAATTTGTATTAAATATTGCATTTTTTATGAGCAGTTTGCTGCAATAGCAATATGTAGTCCACAGACGTCAGACTATCTTGAACAACTTCTGTTTCTGCTGTTGACTGGGTAATACATTTCAATACCAAATATGTCAACAGATGACACAAAGAGATATAACATACAGCGAAAGCATAATATTTATTATTGCTGATATGATGGATATCATTTCTTGTTCACTGTTGTGATAATAATAACGAGTACATACATATACATTATCAATCATATTATATTTCATCATCAATGCTATGGTTCAGTTTCTGTGTCAATAATACAGATATTTATCTTGCTCAGCAACTAAACTTGTGGTCATATCATCACTAGTTACCATAGCAACCATCTTATCATCTAACTTATGACCTACAAGAAATGATAATTACATGACTGATTTCAACATGAAAAAAAGTAGTGTGATGAAGTATGTCCAAATGAGAAATTTCATGTAGTTTCTTGAGAAAAATATGTTCATACAATAAAAGCAGTACTCAGTTTCTATAGAATGGAATGTGTAAAGATGAATAGTACAATAGTTATAGCCACATTGTTTTAGTCTAACATTATAGGAGATATAAATTGTATTAAATTTTGCTATTTGCACATGATATAATTTTATAGTCAGTTGTTCAGACTTGCTCAAGTTTCTGTACTTTTCACTTTTTATTTGAATAAATTAAACAATTGCAAATCGTCGGTGAACACCTACGCCTATGGAAAAGTACTAATAAGAGAAATAAAAAAACAGATGAGTACATTTTCCTTGCTAAACTTAAGATAAATAACAAACTCAAAATATTTTGAGACTTGAAAAATAGAAAATCTCCCAAGGGCTTTGTACCAGTCTATCAGTTGTAGTAAAACAGCTTTTTGGTGTGCTATGAAGAGAATATGACATATATGTATATGTATTCAGATTTGATAAATCAAATACTTGAAATGTGTTAGTGAAGATTTGTGACACAGCCTAGAGTGTTGATTCTTACAAAGCTACCCACTACATCAGTAGTTTATGTCACCCCTCCCCCTTCTTCCCCAGTATTAATTGTTACAGTACATGTACATGTAGTTTTAAGTCACTCTCAAAGGAGTTGCTATCAATTGGTTGTAATATAAGCATTCCCTGAACCACACATTTTCACTGCAAAAGTGTCATCTGGATAAAGATATACAGAGCAGTTATTGTAGTGTATTGTATGGATGTGTGTCCTAACATCTGTAAAGTGCTGGAGCTTACCTCAGAAATCCTATTACATGGAATCATCTGTTTTTATAAGCGGATGAATATGTACAACATTATTAGGGAGATTTTGACAAATTGGATGGTATTTGTAGTAACCATGGATTTAGACTGTAAGATACGTCGTGACGTTTCGCCCTCACCGGCCTCCTCTCACAGTGTTAGGGGTTGGCCGATGGTTGAGGGCGCACCGTCATGGCGTACCTTACAGACTACCATGGATTAGAACCATTAGTTTTAGCAAGTTATTGACTTATAGTCGCCATGCCAACATGGTATCTTCACAATCATTAATAAAGACATCTTAAGATTCTATGAAGGATAGCACTAGACTAGTTATTGACAGTAAATCTCTAACTTTGTGTGTCCATTAAAATGGAATAAGTTGTCCACAAGGAGTATCTTCAGCTTGGATTATCCAGCTGTGTCCCAATGCCAGTAGTAAGTCAAATGTGTCTGATGTACTCTCTAATTGCTCCTTAACATGATATGGTAATGATTTCTCAATATCAAAAATAGCAATTTCAAAATACTACTACTGCTGAGCTGCTGCTGCTGCTGCTGCTGCTACTACTACTACTACTACTACTACTACTACTACTACTACTACTACTACTACTACTACTACTACTACTACTACTACTACTACTACTACTACTACTACTTCTGCTATACTACTACTACTACTACTACTACTACTACTACTGCTACTACTACTACTACTACTACTACTACTACTACTACTACTACTACTACTACTACTTCTGCTATACTACTACTACTACTACTACTACTACTACTACTACTACTACTACCACCACCACCACTACTACTACTACTACCACTACCACTACTACCACCACCACCACTACTACTACTACTACCACTACCACTACTACCCCACCACCACTACTACTACTACCACTACCACTACTACCACCACCACCACCACTACTACTACTACCACTACCACTACTACCCCACCACCACTACTACTACTACTACTACCACTACCAATACTACCACCACCACCACCACTACTACTACTACTACCACTACCACTACTACCCCACCACCACTACTACTACTACTACCACTACTACCACCACCACTACTACTACCACTACCACTACTACCACCACCACCACTACTACTACTACTACCACTACCACTACTACCCCACCACCACCACTACTACTACTACTACTACTACTACCACCACCACCACCACCACTACTACTACTACTACCACCACCACTACTACTGCTACTACCACTACCACCACCACTACTACTACTACTACTACGACTACTACCACCACCACCACCACCACCACCACCACCACAACTACCACTACTAGAAGTGATGGTTTCAGAATATCAATAGTACAACATGTAGGCTTTTTGAAATACCGACTTTGGTGGCTTCAATATAACAAGTGCAAAAATAGCTCTTTTTTAGCAGATGAAAAAGTATTTAAGACATCAAAAGTAGTGATTTCAAAACATTTAACTTTTTTGTTTCATAATGCCTGAGCTTGAAGTGACAGTCTCAAGCTGAGGCTGTTGATGTTATGAATGATGATGAACACCTGAAGTTCCTATGATGAGCTCAGTTACTTTATTGAACAATTACATGCAATTGAACTCATGAAATTTACTGAAAACTCAGATATTCAGATTAATGTTTGTCACAGAACTATTAAATCATGATATAATTCCAATTGGAATTTCAAAGTCTTTTATTTCCTTAAGGAACTCGTATGGAGAGAGTTGTCCACCACACACATACATTGCGTATGAGACTTCTGCAGGCATTTGTGTTATTGTTAATACCAATGTATCTTTTTGTTGTTATTTCAGGTGCAATTACCAGAAACCCAGATCCGGCAGCTCTGTCAGATATCTAGACAGTTATTCCTTGACCAGCCTATGTTGATTGAGCTGGAGTCACCAGTTAATATTGTAGGTGATATACATGGACAGTATGATGATCTATTACGGCATTTTGAACAATGTGGATATCCTCCTGCAGCAAACTATCTATTGTTGGGAGACTATGTAGACAGGTAGCTACACCCATTTTTTTTATGTCTTTTTACTTTCTCATTTTCTCATAGATAACAAATTACAAGA
Source organism: Glandiceps talaboti (assembly GCF_964340395.1). NCBI lineage: Eukaryota > Metazoa > Hemichordata > Enteropneusta > Spengelidae > Glandiceps > Glandiceps talaboti. The sequence continues at coordinate 24,391,986 of NC_135553.1, forward strand.
ACAGATTAGAACTCTGTTTGCAAATATGAATCAACAATGATAAATCTAATGGACTAAACTTGATGCAAAATTATAATATGTCATCATTGCTGTCTTGATACAAACCCAAAACCTTGTCAGGTTTATTAAGGAGAATTTTGAATATTACATCATGAAAGATCTCACCTTTGCTGAGGCTTGCTTGCATAATTGAGTAGGTAATTTGCATAATTCAACATAGTTATGTTAATTAACAGTTCATGTCACATTGTTTATGCATGTAAAAGAATCAAATTTTGTTCCAAAGATTTCACCTTTGTTGTTTGCTAGAATAACAAAATTGCATAATTGAGAAGATAATTTGCATAAATAAAGTATATAGACAAAGGTCTTGTATTTATTTTAAGCAAACTATCGTAATACTATTATGATGAAGATTCATCTGTGCTGATTAATAGTTAAAAAGTAAATTAAAACTTTGCACTGCACCAAAATTCTTGGATAAATTCTGAAGAAGACTTGAGGACTCAGGTTGAAAGATAAGCTAGGCAAAGTTTTAGCGAAGTTTTAATTTATTTGTAACTATAGTACCGTTATGCTAATGTAATTTATTTTATATTTTTATCAATTTGTACAGAGGTAAGAGAAGCCTGGAGACAATATGTCTTGTTCTAGCGTACAAAATAAAGTATCCTAACAACTTCTTCCTTCTTCGTGGCAACCATGAATGTGCCAGCATCAATAGGTAAGTCTGTGTTGATATAGATTCAAGGTGCATTTACCCTTTATTATCATACGATTGTTTTGATGTACTTTGCAATCTCTAGTCTATACAACACATTTGAATACATATGAAAGTCAAATTGCAGAGTTGACTTTCTGTAGTCAAGATGTCTTGAAACATTAGCAAAGCTTTGCTGTATGATTTATGTGAATTTACATCTTACACAACCGGAATACATTTTATTAAATACATATAAAGTCAAATTTCAGTGGAGCCTTTCTGTAGTCAAAATGACTTGAAACATATTAGTAGAAAAACTTTGCTTTATCATTTTACATAGACAGCCAAATTTGGTTCAATATTTTCTGGAAAGAACATGTTGGATAAAACATTGATTTAAATTTGAATATTTGATCATTCATATAGAAAGTGTAGTTTGAACAAACAAGTTAGTGTGGTAGTTGCTTTCCCCTTTGCCTTTTGCCCTTTGCCCTTTGCCCTTGATGACTTGTAACATGCATAAAGATACATATTGCCTCAAAGGCAGAATTGGGAAGTTATCCAGTCATTGTGGAAATCTGTAAACAAATGTTAAATTCTTAAAACAGATTAAGGAATGGAGAATACAGTAACCTTGTACAGTGTGCTTTCACCTCAGAAAAGAAAAGTCATGGTAACACATGAACGTCCTTTGTCAATAAGTTGCATGAGATAACCGAGCTTAATAGTGATGTTGATGTAACAAATCTTAAAAGTGAATTGAAAAACATTTATATCAATACAATTTGGATGCCAACGATTCAAAAAACTGACAACAACAAATTACGTACCTATAGCAAATTTTAAACAAATTATGAATTTGAATCATATCTTGAACAAGTAAATATTGTTTCTCACAGAATCAGCATAACTAGGCTCAGGATCTCAGCACATAATTTACCAATCGAAAGACTGCGTCATTTATGTAATTGACTATAGATAATGTATTTCTTACCATATTTCATGTCAAATAAAATATGCTATACTATACTATACCATATTTTGAGTATCTTAAGATTACATATTTATATTAGCATGTTTTGAAAAGTTATAATATTGGGGATGAGTTGGGAAAAAATAATGTCTTGTAGATGTATCTCACTTTTGCCTTGAGGAGTAGATCGACTCTAAAGAAATAATAACTGTATTTCATCCTGATTTGTATGTGTCTATGTTGACATAATCTTCCATTAGAGTCATTACATAACTTTGTGCTGTCCTTCCTCCAATAGGAAAGACAAACACAATTAATAACCTGTATTGATGCATCAACACAAACAGCCTATGGAATGTGTGATTTAAAAACTCAATAGTGTATGTCAATAGTGTATGTCACATTGTCAGAAGGAATTAGATAAATTGGATCAAGACTGGACATGATATTAAAAGAGTATTAATTTGTTCAGCTGTAGACTAATGTATATTGTGTTGCATCTTATCAAAGGATATTAATAAAAAAGAGCAAATACTCCAGGCTTCCTTATATGACAAAATTTGTATGGCTCCATAGAAGTGTAGCATATTAATATTTTCTAATATTTATTAGTCCCCAACAAGCGAAGCCCAGAGGGTCTGCTATGTTGGGTCCTGTTTGTTCTTCTGAGATAACAACTACATTCTGCGCATGTTCCCGGCAATGTGGGTACTCGGGGGTATTTGTACTTATGCTGGCAGTGTTTTCTGCTGCACTTTCACTCGCTACACTTGTGAAAGTACGGCCGCAGAGAACACTGCAAGTATCCTGTAAATACCCTGAGTATGCCACACTTGTATTGACATGTCATGGGGTTCTGTCATGGTATATAATATGAGCGAGCAGACACACCTTTCCATTACCTCCTTGTCAGCATTTTACTTTCTGTAAGACATAAAATGAATTTAACACTAATTTAGGTATGGGTGACCCTATTTCTTTTTGTTTCTCATTAGTTTTTCATAGCAACAACTATGGGTCGGTTGATTGATTGATTTAAAAAAAAAGAGAGTAAAAAAATCATCTTCTTCATGTTTCTCTGCCTCTCCTTTTCTTCCTCTCTATCTTTGTTTTATTGGACTCCTTGTAACAGGCCCATTCCAGCTTCTCTGCAATTGGCATTGCTTCTCCTGTAAAACTCTCCCCGTACTTGAATAACTTTTGTTTCTGTAACTCTGTTTGTGAACAAGCATTGCCGCCGCCACCATGAATGTAGACGATGTCAACTATCCAGATTCTTCCTTATATTATTCTTGCCAGAGAGTGCCACAAAATATTAGAGGTGGGCAAAAAAAAAGATATTTTTGATGTCGGAGCTGAAAATTTTGGTCTGTCGGGTAATGACATATGGTACTAGCTCTAGTAAAACACCATTTAATGTAGGGCTGTGTACTGTATAATGCTAGCTGTGTTGAACATTGTGGCACATGTCGATTTCAACTAAACCTGGCACAAATGTCTGAAGTTCAATATGTACATCACTTTATTCTGTGACTTTCACGATAGTTATGTGAATGGCCACTCTATTTGTCATAAAACTCCGATTAGTATGTTGAAATATTGGGGAGTATGTCTTTGAAGAAGACTTGTTAAACAAGTGTAGGCGTATACATTAAATATTACTACTAGTCCTGCTTGCATTATTTAACTTTTAGATCACTGACAGTACTTAGCAGAAACTCATTATGCCCAGTGTGCCCTCGAAGCCAATTTGCCACTGACGCACACAATTTCTAGTGACACACCAAAATTTGGAGTTCCCATTTCTCTTACTATGGTGTGACTCACAAGAAATGCTAGTTTTTTCTCCTTTTGAATCACAACAACAAAATTTGGCTATCATTTATAGAGGACACACTGATTATGCCCATGAATTGATTGAACATAGACTATATCATAGGTTGTCGCTATATTTTGTCATTAGTAGCTGAAAGTAAGTGAAAAAAAAAAACATGCATAAAATTGTGCATGTGACGGCTTCTTTCCAATTTCTGATCACATTTTAAAACAGGTTTTGGTAAACAACTTATGTATCCTCCCTCCCACACCCTCCCCTCCCCCTCCCCCTCCCCCCAAAAGCTGAAATTCCATTTAACATACTTAAACTTTTACAATATGGTTATTAGTAGTTTATGGAAACAGTCTATCATCTTGTTCTTTTGCATAATGAGCAGCTGATTTGCATAATGTATTCAGTTTCTTTACTATGTATATATTTTGTCTTATAATATGGTAGAGAGGGCGAGTCATTAAATTTGTATCTAGAGTAAATGTTGAATATGTTGAGGAAATAAACAATAAATGGAATAAAATAACAGAAAGGTCACCTTGAGAAAAAAAAATTGACAATTATTGATATGAAACGTGCAAAACAAAGACAGGAAATCACTCATCTTTCATCTTTAGATGAATAATTGCATTTTTATTTGATACTATGAGAGAAAAGTGACATCTTTGTAAATGATTACAGTGTGTGAAATTGACACAGCAATCAGTCTTAATCAATTCTACTGGGACTGGCAGGAAGGACATACAACTACCAACATCGAAGTATGAACAGAACAGTTATATTATAAACAGAAAGTAAACATGTCAACTAAATTGGATTAAATAACACTTGGCACAGCATGTTGGAAGTACAGAGACTTGTATAACATGCCATCATTTTTATAAAAACAGTTTTATGGCCACTTTACACTAGTTCAGGTCACAAACAAAAATCCAGTTCCCCTGGCACTTCAGGCATACATAAAGAGGGCATAAAACGCACGGGTCTTATCAAACCATGGTGTGTAATAAGAGTCTCTGTTGTTCCAACATGCTGTACAAAGTGACTAAGTGTTATTCATGTGTTTACTGTCCCTGTTTGTAACAGGTTCCGTTCATCAATGCTTCGATGTCAGCAGTTGCATGATTTGATTTACTGTATAGATTTCAACCATACACATTATCACATACCTAATATAACAATCAATTTCAAATCTTTATGTTGACTTTGCTTCATCATAAACACCCTGACATCAATAGACTAGATCAATAACTGACATTGATTGGTTGTCATGGTAACAGGGCTACAGGGAAATGGAATATTAATAACATCCTGTTATTCAGGAAGCCACATTGATATCTAATATCATGGGAGAAATATTAATTTTGTATTCCAATGAAGTCATATTTGACTATTTATAAAGGTAACAGTATAAACGTAAACCAAGTAGCCAAGGTGAAATCATTGAATTAAAAGTAACATACCGGTATATTGTTTATTCATCTTTAGACCACAGGCCAAAATGATAATTACATAATTTAAAGAAAAACAGAATACAGTATAACAGGTTGTAGAATGTTGTAGGAAGGTATAAACTTAACAAGCAATATCAAGAGTCCATATAAAATTGTTGTCTTAAATCCATAGCTTTATAAACAAATTTACTAAGATTCCTCAACACAGTTGTAGACTGTGTGTCAGCAAATTATAGAATTTAACACGGGTTGGAAAATGTCTGTAGAAATTTGGTAGGAGACACCTTAAATTTTGATGTAATGGACAGTGTCACACAAGTATGAAATGATATTCGTCTTCGATACCTTCTAAAAATATTTCACAAAGCCTATCCTTGATGTCAATGATTGGCCAATATGTGAGGGCACCTCATCATGGCATACCTCACTGACCTGTGAAAATGATTGGCCGAAATGTGAAGGCACCTCATCATGGCATACTTTGCCTACTATATTCCTGTACATTCTAGTGATCAGCATACCCAACTATTAAAAGCTTACCACAATGACAGACACTAGTTTGTTGTTAATTAACCTTTTAAAGCCTGATATATATAGGGTGTAATTAGATAGAGTTACAGAAAATAATATAGCAAGTGTCTGGACTGTTGACATCATCTACAGTCTAGTCATGGCAGTGGCAGCAGCATTGCTTGTTCAGAAACAGAGCATTTCTTTCCAAGAAGATGAACTTTAAACTTTGTTTAAAGTTGTGTTGAGAACATGCCAATTGTGTCGAGAAGCTGTCAAAGGGCTTGTTGCCAGGAATCCAATAAAAACAAGATAAAGAGGAGAAAAAGGAGATGCAGAGAAACATGATTTTTATTTTTTATTTTAAATCAACCAACTGACCCATAGTTGCCATGAAAATGCTAAGTAACGAGAAACAGTTTAATAGGATCACCCTATTAAACTTCATTTTGCAACAATTAGTACCGTGTACCCATTTCAGCTGTGATTTTGCAATACAATCATTAAAGTTTTGGCATCTTCATTTTACTTAGAAAAAAACCCCCATCAATCGCAGCCACTCCCATCCATGATTCAACTGTTCAATTTAGACTCATAGACTAACAATTGTTGTGTCTCACTTCACTTATCACTAGAGGGCGCCCTCTTCAGTATTAGAATCATTTTGTACCTTACAGGATATATGGGTTCTATGATGAATGTAAGAGGAGATATAATATCAAACTCTGGAAGACATTTACAGATTGTTTTAATTGTCTACCAATTGGTGAGTAACTAGTTATCAAGTGTTCCAAGTAAAATTAATTTTCTCCAAATATATTGACGTGGCTTTATTATCAGGATATCAGAATAGAACTAAAAGTTATGCTTTTATGACCAACTTTGATACTTTGGTGTAGGATATGAGAATAAGTGCCACAGTGAGACTTTGTAATTAGATGGTCACAACTCATACTACAACAAAACAGTCATTTGCAATTCTCTTGTCTTTGTTGAAAAGATCTTTATGTGCTTCGTAAGTCACTGATGTTGATGTTTGTTTGTTTTTTCACCCATAAATAGCTGCACTAGTTGAGGGCACCATTTTCTGTATGCATGGTGGTTTATCACCAGACTTAGAAGAACTGGACCAAGTTAGGGAAATTGACCGTCCCCTAGATGTACCAGATTCTGGACTTGTATGTGATCTGTTGTGGTCTGACCCAGATGAGGTAATGTCAACTCTACATCTAGTAGTCTTTTAAATAAAAAATCTCACTACTTTTTATTAACAAACTTTTATCCAGTCTGTTACATTTGCATATTAATTTAAATTGTGATGTTATCAAGAATAAAGAATAATGACTTTGTATGACTAATGTTTGATGTGTATATGTCATGTTTGATCAGGACATCACTGGATGGGGTGAGAATGACAGAGGTGTCTCCTATACCTTTGGTGGTGACATCATTAGAGCATTCCTAAAGAAACAAGACTGCAGTCTTATAGTTAGAGCACACCAGGTAAGAATGATATTCATTCTCATTTCATACACACACAGACACACATACACACACACACACACACACATACATATACATATGCAGACATACCATCCACACACACATACATGTACACATACATACATGCATGCATACATGCATACAGATAGACAGACAGACACCTACCCAAATACACACACACACACACACACACACTCTCTCTCTCTCTCTCTCTCTCTCTCTCTCTCTCTCTCTCTCTCTCTCTCTCTCTCTCTCTCTCTCTCTCTCTCTCTCTCTCTCTCTCTCTCTCTCATACACATTGAATAATTGCCAAATATTTAGTTAAAGAGAAACGAATACAAGGTCTATTCTGCCAAATCAAACAGTGAACACTTGAACTCTTGGAGAAATGAGAAGGGAACCAACCAGCAAAGGACAAAATAGTTGTCATTGTGATGAGGACATATTAAGTTAATAATGTGATTGTGAATGAGTGATATAAATAGACCAGGTGCTCATTTTGTGATTTTTTCCTAGTTCTCTTCATATGTTTACAATTGAAAAGAGCATCCACCATGCCAGATCTGTAAGTCCAATGATTGAATAACACTTACCGTAAACAATTTTCTATCTTTTGACTAACAGATTAAGGATGAAAATATAGCTCCCAAACAGTGTTTATGCTAAGGTTCTATAAGCCTTGTAACAGCAAGGGGAAAGGGGTAAAAGTTACATACATAGTTTTCCATTCAGTCTTCCATCATTTTGTCTGGGAACCCAGGTAAAATTTCTAGGGAACCCTTCTTGTTTACTGCTCTTATCAAAAAGACTGCCAAAATCTTGAGCTTGTAAGTAAGACAATTGTGACTTTTGATTTTGATTAGGTTGTAGAAGATGGGTACCAGTTCTTTCAGAAGAGAAAACTGGTGACATTATTCAGTGCACCAAACTATTGTGGAGAGTTTGATAATGCAGGTGGTGTAATGATAGTATCTGAAGATCTGACATGCTCCTTTACTATTCTAGCAGTAAGTCACTCTTTACTGGCTTATCACAAATTGTATACATTGTGCTAATGCATACATAGTAGTTGTATTTTTACTGCAGTGCAATATTACCAAAAACATTACTGCTTACCTGCTTACCCAAGGGAACAATTCCTCCTTGAACACAAAATCATGCAATCACACAGTAAGATTGTTATGGAAATTTCCCATATCGGATTACTATGTGTCATAACAGAACCCTGTGCCACATTAGTGCCAGTCTTGGCACTCAGGGATATTTGCACTCATGATTGCAGTATTTTCTGCTGCACTGTCATCCACTATGCTCGTGATAGTATAACCGTAGAGAATAATGTAAGTGCTCGTGCAAATACCCAGATTACGCCATACTGGCACTCACACTTCATGAGATTCTGTCATACTATTCTACCTGCTCAAGCACGATATGATATGACCATTATTAGTTAACAAGTGCAAGTGTTTCATCGTTTAGATGAAATGTATTCAATAACACATTTTGTTTTCAACTCTAAAAGATATACTCCAGTGGTTCTGTCCCTAGTCTATATGCAATCATTTCTCTGATATGCAATAGTGAATTTCAATCAAACCTTGCACAAAGATGACATTTTATGTGGTATACATGCCACTTTGTTTTGTAACATACCAAATTCCAAAGTAGTAACTGGCTTCATTTTTTTCTTGAATTTTGCTTCCTTGCAACTGGATATACATGTACCTGAATATGTGCTCAACTCAAGTATACACACCCATGTCTACACACTCAAAAACAAAACTGAAGAATAACTCCAGTTTCCATTTATTTCTTTTTTCTTTCATTTTCAGCCTGACAACAGGAGAGTGATTGAAAACAAGAAGAAGTAGAAGAAAATCTACTTACCAGAGTTGCCTCATTTGTTATTTTGCCTTGTTAAATTGTTACTACTTAAAAAAGTTGTTATTGTACTTGTCTCCATGGTAACAGTACAGTGTTGTAATGAGCTGAGCTGCTGTATGTATGACAATCCATGTGCAGTCATATCAATCCATGTCCGGACAAACTTTTTTTAGGGACAAAAAGAGTCACATTTGAAAATGCTCATATTCTGGAAGTTAATTTTAGTGCAGTTTTGTTTTAAAAGTTGTTCATAACAACCAGCTATAAACAGGGTGTTTTCATTTGAACTTTGTTGTTGAGAATTGTATTGGAAGATTTTTGACTAACCCCTGTCCGTGGATATGTATAACCATTGATATTTGTGTTGTCTGTAGAATTTAAACAGAATTAATTTTTTCACTGTACATAGATATTTAGTGTGCATAAATGTTTATGCAGTTAACTGGAAGACTACATCGATTCTGTAAATCTGTGTAACTGAGCATTTTTTGGTGCTGTTATGTACATATAATAACCAACTTTTGCTGTTGCACAACTTGGAGTATACAAATTGCCTATGAGTAAATTTGTATGTCAAAGCTGTGCACATCATTCGATGCAATAAACATGATGAAAATAATTGTCATTATGTTTATACCATTGTATAATGTGTACTGTGTGTTACATACATATCAGTGAGCATTCACATCGGTACAAGGTACATTCTATTGGTATTTGTACTATGGTGAAATACTAAAAACATTATTGCATACCTGTATGCAAATGGATATATGATTGTTCCTTGTACACGAAATCATGTAAACACACAGTATCGTTTTTTATAGATTATCATAATAGTATGTAATAATAACAGAACCCCGTGAGTGCCAGAGTTGCTACTCAGGGTATTTGCATTTGTGTTGTTGATCTCACTCATGAGTACACCCACACAGAACTCTGCAAACGCTCATGCATACAAATACTCTATAAGTATGCTATATTATCACATAGTGTCATTGGGTTCTTGTGTCATACAGCTACATACACACACATACATACATACATACATACATACATACACACATTCACACATACACACTCATGTGCACACACATACTCACACACACACACACACACATACACATACATACACACACACATTTACATTCTGTAATATACTCTGTCAGGATGTACACCATTAACAGTAAGTCATAATCTATGTTAATAAACTGCACCAAAAGTTGCTCTACTGTACAGCTATGTCATCTTTACAACATAAGTGTATGCCATCCAAATTGACAATCTGATCAATCTGAGTCTACAAAAAAAATTAATCTAATATTTTTAACTTAAATGTACTTAACAAAATATTTTAGTTGCCATAGTTCCCATTATGTGCTTCAGTACTTCAATATACTTATTTAGATTTGTGTTGCCGTGGTTTTTTGTAACCATACCGTCCTATCCCATTTCCTTATTTACATTTTTCCATATTTTGCACAAGGGAATATTTCTAGTCCGATGTTTAGAATAGGTGCTATGAATTGACTTACATCGACATTTACAGTGAGTAGATGTGGAGGGGGAGGGGGGGGGGTATTGAATCAGTTTGTATCAATTATTTTATATCTACATGTAGTGTTTATCATTACAGCCAGTGACAGGCAAGCATTTACAAGTTGAACTTGTTACAAATGGGGAAAGTACTCAGATGAATTGAGATTAGTAACACTTGGCAGACCATGTTGAAAGAACAGAGACAGTGTACAGTATAACATTTCATCATTTTTATCAGAAAAGTTTTATGGCGTCTCTACAAAATAGCATGCCTGGTATTTTGAATGTGCAGTCTTTGTTCCTTGGAATAGCTCACATTGACAAACAATTTCAAACTCCCCTGGCATTTCACATCCACATATAGGGGCCATAAAACTGTTCATATCAAAGAATGAAATGTAGTGAATGTCTCTGTACTTCCAACATACTCATGCCAAGTGTTATTAATCCAATTCAGTTGTTTACTTTCCCCTGTTTGTAATGAGTTTTGCTTGTTAATGCATACCTGTCACTGGTTGTACTATTTTTAATAAATACTGAGTATTTTGTTCTGCACCAAATTGTTCAATATTACCAGTTTGTTCAATAGTAGAGAAATAAATTGGACTATTCAAATCATATATTCTTATTTTGTTTCTAACAGTCCTGTTGGACATTTTACTGTAGACAATTCTGTTAAGTTCAAACTTTTTATCAGATAAAGTGTATAGATGCTTGAATATTCATGTTTCAACAATTGCATCAGTATAATATATGTAACTATACATCGAGGACAAAAATTGCATATCACATTTGCATAGTTAGGTCAAAGGTCACTTTCAATCAAGGCCTCAGCTGTTTCCATATTTCTTGTCACAGTTACATCATGTATGTGTGCATACTTAGTGTTTTTATCTGAAAATACAGTCAATATAAGATGCTATCCTTGGACAGACATATACATATATGTATCAGTGTTATCTTGTGATAAATCCCCCCCCCCCCCATAAATCCTGTCTATATTAAAGGAATCACTGATTAGCACACAAATGGGTACTAACCATCTCCTACCACTAGGGGGCAGGCTTCAATATATATATCTCTCTTATCCATGCAGTCAGCCTACCAGTTGCAGTCGTGTTTGCTTTTATACACAGCTTTACAAATATTGTGAACAACAGGGGATATGTGGTTCCCAAGTCCATGATGTCATAATTTTCCCATGCTAATATGTTTTACTTGGTGACGATATGGCGATATTCTTGCTAAATCCCTAATGCAATCATTGAATGAGATGATTGATTTTTTACCTTTTTTCAAGGATTTACTTCAGTATTTCTGAATAAAAGTAATGATTTGATGTGTACATTCAACCAACAAAGCTGTAGTGTTTTCAGTTTGAATTCTTGGGTCATTTAACTTGTACAACTTGGCTGAGTACAATACCCAGGTACACCAAATGTTTTTTTGTTTTGTTTTGGGTTTTTTTGTTGAGAAAGTCAGATAAATTGAAAATGTGAATTTTAAACTGTTGTGCCATTTTGTGGTTTACATGCCTTGTCATACAAGGATCTCGTGTCGGAGGATATTGAGAGGGGACAATTTGTTCTGATATTCCATTACCTTGAAAAAATTTCCACAGCTACAACAGTTCCCTCACATGGCAAAATGTCAACACAAGATGGCGCTGTAGCTAGAAATTCTCATGTTTCTTGCTATTGTGACAATGTTGTCCAGAGTGATGTACAGTGAAACAGATGACAGATTTCTAAGAGGCTGCATTGAGCTTTAAATGATCTTTCCTAACAAACAAAGAAATCGACATGCTTCATTACATCATGATTTAGATAAATAGATTTATCTTGGTTTATGTAAAGGTAGAATGCGCCTCGGGGACAAATTTCCCAGAAAATCAAAATTCATCAATTCTCCAAACTTTGCTGTATGAAAGCTTGTTCCTTGAAATAATAAAAGAGAGTTGGGTTTCATTGTCTTGTTGTCAAGGAAATCATCAATCTTTTATTTGACCCATAGTTAATTGGTGGTAGCCATATTGGATTCTAAAATGACTAAAGTTTGACATCATTTTGACCTGTTATGATGACCCCAGATTAGTTTTGTTGTTTTTAGCATCGAATAGGTTGGAGTTAACATGAACAAAAGTAACAGCAAAAGTTTACAGGGTTGTTTCCGAGACGCATTTTTTCACAAAAGAATTATGTATGGATTTGGAAGAAAGTAGATAACCATGACATTTGTGTTAAACTTCAATTTTGTTTGAAATTGAGTTATTTTAAATTATATTTGTGGGTTTTTTTTTACTGAGATGTGCTCATTTATATAGTGACATAGATTTAAGAATTTGATATTGTCCTCAATGACCAAGTCCAGTGCAATTAAATTTTCTGTTAGCAGTGTATCTTGCCCAATGTTTGAACATGAACATTCCAATTTTTACCTTTCCAGTGAATAGCGCCCTCCAGTGTTTACTATGTTTTGCCGTTTGTTTTGACGAGTTTCTCAAAGTGTAGGAAGTGGCAAATGATTTGTGTGTATTGGTATGAACTCTTAACATTTTCCCATAGTTTAACTGGAAAATCACTTAGTCAATCTGAAACCGAAGGATTACATGGTACGAAGTTGGCATAACTATTGCAAGCCAAGTCTCTGAGTTTTGGAAAAAATGAATTATGATTTTCATAACGTAGCCTATTTATAGTGATAACAACTTACACATGTATGCATGTGGTAACACTGTAAAAGCTGTGTCTGATTTTTTTTTCATTTTCAAATGCTACAACAAAACTCATTCATTGTAATTTGAACCAAATATAATTTGTCATGCCAAGGTATTGATATACTCGTCTGTAACCCATACTGGCACTAGAGGGCGATATTTAATCGAACAAAATAGTTGACTGAAATTTCAAAAAATTTGTATTCATCTAGTATTTGTAGTGTTTAAGCTCTGACACATCTGTTAATCAAGAAATCGTGTATAAATACTGATTTTTTTTAATGGATTAGTGTGAACCTTTCCTATTTGAATGACTGGTGTTAGTCTGATAAACTCAAAGCACACAACTCTTGGCTTTGTTTTAAAATTATAACCCTTTTTGTGTGTTTTCTCATCAAATCGGTTATGTGAGAGGACAAATTTTATTGTTCATAAATGTGTAAAAAAAAAATGAGTTAAAATGAAGCCAAAAACTGCATGTAGTTACCTCGTACTAATGTTTTAGGGTTTCATTTTGTTTAATGCTGGAAAAATTTTACAAATAGTATTGTTGATATGTAATTTTTGTAGATGTTCTTTTGAAATTCCTGTTGGTATATAAAGTCTCAAAGCAATCTGAGTTAGCAATAAAATATTTAGAAAAGATACGGGTCATTTGTCTTCATTTCTATCTAATCAACTATCAAAAGGACAGAAAACCCGCCATCATCATCACCCCCACCCCCACCCCCATATTATAGTGTAAACCTGGAAATTTCGCTTATTTTACTGGAAGACAAAAATGCAAAAATAAATAGTAACTAGAATGTCTTGTTGTACATGAACACAATATACCAGTCTGGTAATTAGTAAAAATTAGTCTTTCAGAACCAGCTGAAGACTGTAAAATTTAAAATAGCTAAATTTTCTGGTGATGAAAATATCTAGGTTTACAGTATCTGATCAATCTTGCCGTTTGTTTTGTTTGATGGTTCTTGTAGTTATTTTTTATAACTTGCTAAGGAAAGGACCATCATAGTATAAACCACTTTTTGCTTCAAACTTGAACTTGAAATACGATAATGTATATTGCTAGAATGTGCTACTCCAGGGCTCTAAAATTATCTGACATACATAATTAACATATTTGATGAACAACAAAGATTCACACAAACGTTAAAGAGTAGAACTCATGAATCAAAGTATCAGTCATTTTGTGCATTTTTAATTTACGAATAAAGTTTGTTCACCTTAAACTAACAAAACACAAATTTGTGTGTGATTTTCTACGTGGAAGAGTTCGCGAATGTGATGTTTGTCAGTTTGCTTCTAAAGTTCTATGTTCAACTTGTTCTTTTTTTTACCCTTTACATGTAATACTTGTCTATTTTTCTAAACGTATGTGTGAGAACCGAACATTGTATCCTTTCGTTACAGTGGAATGGCCCATTGTACTTCCGGTCTATGAAACGTTGTGTATGCATGAAATGATGGAGTCGCGTCTTGGTCTTATACCCGAAGGAATTCTCGTGTTCATCCAAGTCGTTTATTACGTCATAAAGTCAGTAATATTATGGATTATTCCAACCAGACTCAAGAGCTTGAGAGATGAAATAGTACTTATTACTGGTGGAGGGAGGGGCATTGGTCGCTCACTTGCTATTGAATTTGCTAAACAAGGATGTAAAAAGGTAAACATGTCGTAATATTACGTTAGAAAAGTACAGGTATACGGTCCTATTAATTTATGCCCGGGACTGCCCGGACGCAGGAATATCATAATTGTCATGAACCGGTAATACGTTGTGATTCGAAATGGCCTTGTTTAATTTGTTATGCGAAACTCTTCCCGGCCGTGATGTCAACTCTACACGTACGCACGTATACTATACACGTTCGAAAACCCGACCTGAGACATTGACCCTAGATTGACCTTCGGGATTGACCTTTGCTTAGTTCTAAAAGTTGATAGCATCAACCTGACGTCATTTACTGTGTCATCTCAAATGAATATCTTGACACCAATTTGGCAATATATTGTCTTTATGGTCCATGTTTTAACGTTCAATACATTGCTGATATTGTAAGGGATGACTGTGAGACCATATCTTAGCCTCGGACCCTAGGGCCTACCTTATGACCAAAACAAAACTTCCATTTGTTGAAGTTTCAATATTTTGCTCTGTACCTATACCTTGCACTGGGAAACATATACTAAAAGTGTCCTGACTTGAGTTCGAATCAAATACAAGGACAAGTCCACAAGTCTGGTTAAACATCTGTTTTATTTTAATCCCGATGTTTCGACTGTGCACAATCTTTTTCAAGGGCCAAGAAAAACAGGAGAGCAGGTAAAAGTATCATTCACCAAAACATGTCATGTACACATTGTCAGACTCATAACACACTTCCTTATCTGTGGTCATACAGATGTACTTCCAATACTGTACTGGGAAATATTTTTTAAATAATATAACAAATTTGTTGATTTTTTTTTTCACCACTGTATCTCTTTATGCTATGTTTTGTGTATAGATTGTTCTGTGGGGTAGAACAGCTGAGTCACTGCTAGCCGTATCCAATGAAGTTTCCCCATACGGAACAAACTGTGTTCTGTATATTTGTGATGTCAGTAAGCAAGATGAGGTGTATGAACAAGCCAGGAAAGTACAAAAAGAAGTGGGAGATGTTACAATTTTAGGTAAACATTCAAAATTCCAGATATTTGATATATCTAGTTATTTCTTAGAATAATGGTACCAGCCTGTTTGCAGGGCTTACAGTATATATCTTTGAGAGATTAAACAGAATGTATACTTTAAATCTCAGACCACTAAAAATAGAGTTTAAATGCACCATAAACAGGCTATTACCATAAAGAGATCACTTACATCTCAGACCTCTAATGACTACTAACGAATAGTGGTCTGAGTTTAAATGCACCATAAACAGGATATAAAGAGATAAAGAGATCACTTACATTGACAGTTTGCTTGATCTCTTATCTTCTGGGAGATTATCACACTCATTTATGCATTAAATTGGTATATATCCTACTAGTGTGTGCATGATTGACTGTTTGTCCAGTGTGATAATCTCCCACAAGATAAGACATAAAGCAAATTTTCACAGTAACTGATCCATACTAATTATGAGATTAGGGGTGTTTTAATTTAGATAAGAGGAGAAGAATGAACAAGATGTCTTTAGTCAATACAGAGGGAATTATATACAACCACAGACAAGTAAGAAATGATATAACTAAAAGAGAGAAAAGTAGCCAGGGATAGAAGAAAAGAGTTTTATATCACCAAAACAAAAGTCAATTTATCAATATTACATAAGTTATATTGCACCACAAAAATTGATCATTCAATTGGTCAATCATTCAACTAAATCAATCAATCAATAAATTGATTGATTGATCAAGCAATCAATTACATGCTCGCTGGCCCCTGTAGTTTATGTTTGTTTTTGACTAGATGGCTATACAGGTGTTACCTAGGTAACATGTTATTGTACCAGTATCACCACTTTCATTTACTGGCAATGGCCACTTTTTGCTCATGGTTATTCTTACTTACAACTTGTGACGTTCTCAAAATATTCACACTGCAGTCAGCTTGCAATGACATCATGCAGTGCATTTGTATAGTAACTTTGTTGTGAAAATATAAAACCCTACTGTGTAGCTATTTTTTGTGTGTTTCACTTCAACAGTGGTAACACTCTGTGGTATATCTGTAAGTTACTAAGACATAGATGCTTAATGACAAACAATGCAACATTTAGAAAGTAACCAAGTACTCAGTTTTACTGTATGAATAGTTAATATTTAGTAATAGAGACCTGAAGTTGTGTTCAATAACAGAACCTTGTCTGTGGTTTACTCTCAAAATGTCAGACTGGGTGTTTCATGTGAAACCTGCACTAGCTGGGACAATTTTTTTATCATCAAGTAACCAAAGACGTAGTCACTAAAAATGTGTTGATTATTTATAAAAAGACATTATATCTGTTAATCAGTGGTCAGTGTGTTATCCATAGTGGATAGTGGTAGTGTAGTGGTAAGTTTAAACTTTGAGGGAAAGCTTGGTTTTGAATTCTGTCACCATGTTAAAATTGTACTAGTTGTACCAGGAGTATCATTTTTCAATCAGGCACAACACCCACAATGATTTGATATATTGCACCATATCATGTATACAGTTGGAAAAGATGTGTTCACCCTTGGGTGATTCAATACTATTCAGGGTATGATCTGTATTATATGATATTATGATCAAGTTACGAGATCAAACAAAATAATGTTCAAAAAAATATTTCAGTTGCAGCTAATGCACAGATTTAAGGTTTTGGCAGACCATACCGTGCTAACCGAGTTCGGAAATCTGATATATATCCATACCTAATATTTGTCTTCTGACTAAAATAAACATTGGATATTTCCACATACAGAGATGGTACGGTAAAACAGTACGTCTGATATTTTTGTAAGGTCAAAGGGTAAAAGAGTAATGTGTTTGTTTATACTTTCTTTCCTAGTAAACAATGCAGGTGTTGTACTTGGTAATGCAACATTGCTAGAAAGCAAAGATGAAGATGTTATTAAAACTATTCAAACTAACGTCTTTGGTTATATTTGGGTAAGCTTTATTCTTCTCAATTTATCCCAGATTTACATTTAAATATATGCAAACTAGCAAAATGGGATTATTTTCAAGTCATATTGAAATTTTACTGTCAAACATTGATTTTGACTAGCAGCCTAATGTATAGACTGTCGACAGTCGTTCATGCCTTTTTTGCTACATTTTATCTAAAAGTAAAGTTGTCGCCTCACTCCGATCCGGAGCAATACTATAACCACGTACTGATTGAACATTTAAACATGAAAATCATGAAATGGATCTCCAGAACCCATAGTTTATGAAAAATAATGCTTTTATTTCCAGGAGTGGTGTTCACCTTCATTTGTTTTCACATGTCATACCCAAATTTCTATGATAGTATATGATCATATCATTTTATAAAGTTAAAAAGTGTTAAAACTATTCAATCATCATTAAAAGCATATAAAATATAACTAAAACCATACAGTTTTGTTTTTAACTATATAATCCTTCATTTGAAGACCTAATATTCACACAATTTTGATGATACAGTTTGTTTACTCATCTCTTTAGACTACAAAAGCATTTTTGGCAGCCATGATGGACCGTAACCATGGACACATAGTAACCATCAGTTCACTACTAGCCATCCAATCTATTCCAGGTGCTGGTATCTACTCAGCTTCTAAGGTGAGATTTCACAACCATCCAGGAAATATATACAAATTGTCTGTACCATCCGTAAAAGATTTGTTGAAAACAATATTTTTATGAAATTTTCTATAGGGCAGTTGAAAATTTGTGGCAGCAAACATAATACAGTAATCTATGCTATATTTATTTGTGTTATCATAGCTTAACACCATATTTGTTCATTCTAACATGTCACTCTCTAGTCTGAAAGATCCAGTTGTTGGTCTGCTTATAGGTAACCACTCACAGGTTGAGCCTTTTACAATGAAATTCACATAACCAGCATGAAAGGAATAGACACAACTGTGATTTTCAAGATAAACTCAATTGATAAGACCCCTGTATATAAACAGTTACACTCTTTGGAAAGTTCAATTCAGACAATGCCAAGTGTGGTATCTGATAACAGGAGGTCATAAAATACCAGACGGCCAATATCTAGACTGACTGTTACTAAGCACACTATTTTTATAGACAATGTTGCAATACAATGGATTGAACCTTAGACTGAGATTAAACACATCAATACATCTATTTTACAACCTCCCGTGTTTTTGTGTTAAGTGTATTGTTTAAGAACCATCATTATCATTATTATTGTTTATATACATAGGAGTCTTATCAATTTAGTTTATCTTGAAAATCATAGTTGTGTCTATTCCTTTCACACTGGTCATTTGAATTTATACTGTGTGCTATAACCTTTCAGTACTATACTGAACAGAACATTGCTTAGGAGATTGGCACTATCAAAATCTGATTAATGTTCAAAGTTATGACAACTATATACACCATGACAATTGTATTACATGATGTAATATCAAAATAGTACATTCTTACTTCATTTACAATCTGATGTTCCAATAGTCATTCACTGATGTATGTAGTATTTGGAGAGAATTAATTCTGATATAAAGTTTGTTTTAGCGCCACCATCACATGTTATCATTTATGATCTATGTTGTTTTTTTTCAAGGCTGCCAATGTTGGCTTTGTAGAGTCTTTGATACAGGAGATACATGACAAAAATAGACATGGAGTTCATAGTACGGTAGTCTTACCCTACATTGTACAAACTGGTATGTTTAAAGGTATCCAAACAAGGTAAGTTTACTATGTTTTTGAATTCTAGACTTTAAGGTTAAGTATTCTGTGTTAAATTTGAAATTATGATACATTTAATAACACTATATAGACTTGCTCAAGTCTACAGGCTATTTTCAATCTTTATGTAAATAAATATTTTGAAATACAGATGTGTTTTTTAACCTTTGCGGGAAATAGTCACATGAGTGAGTGATTGCAAAACAGTGATGACAGCGTGTACACATCCCTTCATGGGCGACTACTAGTAATTGAGAATTTTTAGAAATAAAGTTTACCATACCACATTTTCCTTCGCAAAATTCAAAATGAATAACAAATTCAAAAACATTTGAAGATTATGAAACAAAAAAATCTCCCAAGGGAGTGGTGCCAGTCTACATTTAAAGAAAAAGAACATTTCTATATAAAGTGTTACAAATCATTTACAACTATTACCCATGACATGGACCTGTAATAGCATACAACAGATTCATACTTCATCTCCCTGGGGAGCATACAATAAACTGCAGTTTCTGTCAGTGCATAGGATGAAACCCTTCACATTGTACTTCTGTCTGTCTTAGGTCCCCACTATACAGCTGAGTTGACTTGAAAATAATCATCTGCAAGGGTCTAATCATGTACAGCAACATACAGATTCATAGCCAGTAACTCTACCCTTTTTGACCCTCATGACTTTGATGACGTTTATTTGTTTTTTTAAAAATGAAACCCAAAGTATGTCTTTGAATCAAAGTCAGTGTCACCATTAGTGAATAACAATGTATGTATGTATATCCATCTTGGATAACTATGGGTTGAGAAACTGATAAAGAACCAGAGCCCAGAAGGGCACTATGTACCTGCAAGGATCCAGAGAGGGTGCTATGTACCTGCAAAGATCCAGAGAGGGCGCTATGTACCTGCAAGGATCCAGAGAGGGCGCTATGTACCTGCAAAGATCCAGAGAGGGTGCTATGTACCTGCAAGGATCCAGAGAGGGTGCTATGTACCTGCAAAGATCCAGAGAGGGCACTATGTACCTGCAAAGATCCAGAGAGGGCGCTATGTACCTGCAAAGATCCAGAGAGGGCGCTATGTACCTGCAAAGATCCAGAGAGGGCGCTATGTACCTGCAAGGATCCAGAGAGGGTGCTATGTACCTGCAAAGATCCAGAGAGGGCACTATGTACCTGCAAAGATCCAGAGAAGGCGCTATGTACCTGCAAGGATCCAGAGAGGGCGCTATGTACCTGCAAAGATCCAGAGAGGGCGCTATGTACCTGCAAGACATCACTCTTATTCTAATATTTATCAGTATATCTCATTTCAAACTAAATTCCTTGTGTTTTTTATATTTATGAAATTCTGTAGGTTCCAGTGGTTGTTTCCAAGTATGACACCAGAATATGTAGCACAGAAGATAGTCAGTGCTGTAAGGAAAAACCAACAGTTTTTAATGATACCACGTATCATGTATATAACAAGTATTTTGAAAAGGTAAAATGAAAAAAAATATTACAACGTATATGAACTTTTGTTCCTGTAGTTGGTTGATCTCGACATCCATGGGAGGTGATTAAAATATCAAGTTAATGCTAGAGATAACATCCCAGGTCAGAGATGAGTAGTTTCAAAACTATCATATCTGGCTGAATGTAGAAAAATATTGAAGAATATACTTGCCCAAATTAAGAAAAATAATCTGTAAAATGATGATTTTGAAAAATTTTGATTCATAGTTTTATATTTTTCACACACCGCAGAACCAATGTCATGGATGTGCTAAGTCATGACGTAGAACAACCTGGGTACAAATTCCATATTTTCTCTTTGAACATGTACATCTTTGCTTGCACACAGTGTAATAATACAAAGGGTTCAGTAAGTGGACATTAATGTTTATTGGACCTACGATAGATAGATATCTACTAAAATATCAATGTCTGGTTCATTCACAGTCTGTTACCAACAGGTGCCTGGAAAGAAATTATGAAGATGACGGGTTCAATAGAGGCTATGCAGACATTTGTAGGCCATGAAGACAAGAAGATCAATTAATGGGATTCTTCTTTTGGTAGTAAACCTGTACTAGCTGTAACTGGGATATTATTTTTAAATCAGACAACCAACAATATTTTCACTGAAAATTGTTGAAATACCAATTATTAGACATTGTACATGTGAATTGGATGTTTGTTTTATCTATAGGCTGTATAGTGATAACTTAAAATCACGATTCATTGGGGTGCTGATTTTTGGGTGCGGACATAAAAATCCCTGAGTTTGATTGGATTTATTGCACCATACTAATACAGTGACACAAATACTTTTACCCACAGGTGATTCAGTACTCTTCAAGGTGCATGATGTCACATGTATATCATTTTATTTACCTTTTAAGTAAGTCAACACACGTTTCAAAGAGCTTTCCAGTTACAGCTAAGTTTTGAATACATTATCCACTGATACAACAGTACTAAAATGTACAAACATTAGGATATGGGTATAGGATTATCTGGGACAATTTTTGTAATTTTCAATTTTTGTATTTGAAACATTTTCAATGTTTTAATAAGTTTTGGAAAATCGATAACAGAAAGAGGGAAACCATGTGAAGCTGGCACACTTTCTCACACATTATATATCATAGTTTCTACTCCATACAAGTGAATTTTGTGGAATATTGATTACTGTGCAATTGTATAAAAGGTTTGCAGTTCATTTTGTCTGTTTATAGACATGGCAGAAATGGTAAAGTATTTTATTAAGGGAGGGTGGGTGGTATTTTTTATCAGTGATTGAATTGTTATCCAGGGATTTATCTGTCAATTGACAGAGTACCGATATGTCTACTTTAAATCTGACCCACTGAAACTAAAAATCATATTCTGCTCCATTAACAAGTCTTCCTAAGAGCAGTGGTATGTGCTTCACTAGTCCCTGTGTTCATTGCATACGTACACAGGTAACTCACATCTGGTGCTCATTGCTGAGACGAAAAATACCGTAAAGGCTTGTGGTGACAAACACATTTCCATGGTAATTCAATATGGTGGATCAAAGATGGTGATTACTAGTTACCCGCGGTCTCGCACTAACTGATAGGTCACATGTTAATGCAGGGACCTGTGAGTGGTATGTGATTATCATCTGATCTTACTGAGTCTGATTTTCACACAAAAGAGAAATAAAAAAAGTGTAGTGGTGGAATAAATATTGATATTAGACTCCATTAGCTATAGATAAAAGTTAAAAGATAAAAGTTACCTTTTTGGAATCTACGGTAACCACAGTTTGATAGCAACTATATGTATGTATCCTTATAAATACATTCATTAGATCAGTAAAACATTGTAATAATTAGTTCTTGTAACATGACCAAGGGTTTTAACTACTTTTAATTAGTTACAGTTCTCCTGTTCAGTTTGACAGGCTTTGTCAAACTATCCGTTTGCTGGCTTTACTGCTAGACATATATGTAGTTTTTGTCTGAATCACTTGGACATCATCAGAGTAACAATGTCTAATTCATTGAGACAGAAGTTACATGTAAGTAGTAGCCTTGAACTAAATTCCAAAAAGGTAACTTTATTGTTTACTATGTTTTGCACAAAAAAAGCTGTTTCCAAGATACAACACTTGGTTTGTTAATCGTAACTTTAACATATCTAGTGATTTTGAGTTGAAAAAGATGAATCACAGGTTATTCTAAACATTTAGCTCTTTTTAGAAGTTTGAATATAATGATATCACACATGTATTATTTTGTGTTATGTAAGGCTCCATCAGTTCAATACTTAGTTTGCTATCCTTGAATATTCTAAAACCTACCAGGCAGACAGGGGAATAAACAAACACAATAGAAAAAAAAATCATAAATGCTAGCATGTCATGTGAAATTCACTTTTCTGTTGATTGATTGTTTCTACTACACTGGTGAAATGTAAATGTCAAAGTTCAAAATTTGATATTTTTAGCAACTACATGTATTTGATTTATGTGTAGTTATTCTAGAGATATTTGAATGATCTTTTATACAATAGTATAAAATACGGTCTTTCGCAGAAATTTTGAGCAAAATGAAATTTTTTTTCTTCTAAATCTACCGTCAAACCTACCCACATGTGGACAGCAAACAAAGAATTTAGTTGATGGCAGCTATTAAAGTGTTATTTCTTCTATCTCTGACAATAATATAGTCTTGCTGCTAGACCCCTTGGGCTTTTCTGCTCACAGAGTGTTGAGAAGAAAGCCTGAGGTCTAGCAGCTAGACAAGACTAACAATAATAGTGTTACTTGTATGGAATACTTCGGAAGAAAGAAAATGTCTAAATACTGTTCATCTTGTCAAGATGCCCGAAATTTAGTTTATTAGTGGTGTCAAATACAGACAAATGGTTTTTTTGTCACTTTTTAAGCAAATGATTTTATCATGTAGTTGCAATAGAAAACATATGATTTATTTACATTGAAATGATCTACTATTTGATGGTAGAATTATTCTCTTTTATCTGTACTTATTGTGTACATCTTAGTAGTGGCATATCTTGCAGACTCTTAAAACAGTTATTACTGTCTTAGCAACAAACAATGCAAACAGCAACATTACCAATTGACATCTGAACTCTATACTGGATTTATATCATGACCTAAATCATTTAATGACCTGAAGGCATGGCATGCATGTAATGACCAGGAGACGAGTGTGAAGCTACCATCATATTCATATTCATATTCACTTTCAAAAGTTGACCTCTAGCTCAATGTGAATATGATGATAGCTTCACACGTTCATTATCAGATTCGAAGTCTTCCGAATAGGTACGAACAAGCGTTCGGGCCGCGGCAAATCACATAAATCCTTCATTGGCAGGTTGAAATCATGTGATTGTAGTTACTTTTCACTTGATTTACGTGGATTTGCCAGAGTATCCAATTTGCACCATGGATTATTGTTGTCATATAAAAAACTAATTTGGATGTTTAGTATGCCTTTCCCATATCTTTGAAAATGAAATATCAATATTTGGGTGTACAAAATACCTGTATGAGTAATGTAATAAAATACGGCTTGGCTGGGTGTGTTTTGATTTCCCGCAGTGTCGCTATCTTTGAAACCCTACTTAACACTTACACTGGTGAAATTTACACAAAATAGTGTTGTCAAGACCACAATTATCACAATGTATGTAGCTCCCTTGATCGGGGAGGGTCAACGCAATCGATTGTAAAAATTATGGTCCATGACAACAATAATTCATGGTGCAAATTGGATACTCTGGCAAAAATAAGAAGAAAGCATGCAAATCCACGCAAATCAAGTGAAAAGTAATTACAGTCACATGATTTCAACCTGCCAATGAAGGATATGTGATTTACCGAACGCGTGTTCGTACCCATTCGGAAGACTTCGAATCTGATGATGAACGTGTGAAGCTATCATCATATTCACATTGAGCTAGAGGTCAACTTTTGAAAGTGAAGATGAATATGAATATGATGGTAGCTTCACACTCGTGACCAGGAGAGGAGTTATCTGAATCATTTAATGACCTTTAAAGAGGTCTTTAGAACATGGAATAGCCTTTGAAGGAGTCTTTAAAATGATATAATAACCTGTAGTGTAAAGAAAGTAATTGAGATAAAACTCAGACCACTATTTAGTGGTCTGAAGATAAAACAATGACCTGTAAAGGGGGGAGGGGAGTCATTAACATGGTATAATGACCTGTGAAAGGAGTATTATAATGACCTGAAATATTATGTAATAGGCATCCTATGAAGGGTCATCATAAATTATTAGAAACCTGGTAAATAGTCATTAAAATCATTATGACCTGTAAAGAGTTAGTGGATCAATATAATAACATGTGAAGTGACTCCTTCACAACATGTAGTGAGCTGTAAAAGAATCACTGAATAAATGTTATAATGACCTCCAGTAAAGTGGTCATTAAGATTTATTAAAGACCTTTCAAGGAGTGTTTACTACACTTAATTGTACTTGTATACGATGTGTGGGAGAATGACACTGATGTGATCATGTGCATTATGAAGATTGTTGGTACAACTTTTACCTTTAATGAGTATTTTGAATAATGAACGATATTCAGTATAGTTAAACAGTATCATGCACTCTTATAATTTGGCACATACATTAACCTAAGAAAGCACACTTGTCCAAAAAAAGCCTGTTACCGTACTTTTTAAAGTTTAATTTGCATAATTAGTGATTCCCTTACGGGAGGAATTCAGTTTAAATCTGGTTGATTGTATCAAATACCATGAGTGAACAGTAACCTTCATCGTGCTGTAACTGCATGTAATGTGTGTCCCATGTTGTGTACTGAAATGCTCTGAAGAATGATGTACATGTTTCCAATGATGTACATGTTTCCAATTCAAAATAAACATGTACAAAGAAAACAAAAATAGCGCCAAAAGTAATCTATGCCCTTAAATAACAATATTTCAAAACATTCAATGGGTGTAGAGTATTCTAGTAAGACCATGTATACTTTACATATTCTTGGTAATATGTCAAAAATATTCATGTGTGTGGGGGTCATTTTGGAAAACTTGGTAAGTAATACTTTGCAAGTATTGCCCCTCAATGGTTGAAGATGAATATCATTTTATTATTCACTGCCCACAACACAAAAATGAGAGAGAGGTTTTATTTTCTTTGATATAATAATAATCTTTATTTATACTGGATAGTTCTTTAAGCATTTAAACACTTGTCTCCCAAGAAGTCCAGTGAGGGCCATCCCTCATGGGTTCAGTGTTAATGCAGGAGGAAACCGGAGTACCCGGGGAAAACCTGCGTTGTTCGGTAGAGTCAAACTGAACGACACTCTTCGTACTTACAGCGTGGTAAATTTAATCGAACCCTGAATGGGGTTCGAACCCCGACCGCAGTGGTAAGAGGCAAGTGGTTTAACCACTTGGCCACCGACAACCCTATCTTTGAAATGTGCTTATTTTAATACTTTAAACAGTCAAGAGAAATTTTTGTATATTCTAAGTTCAGATGATAAACTTCCTTTTGCCAAATTCCTTTTAGATACATCTTGAAAGATATCCTCAGCAGACAATTAATGTGTATTGTATTTTTGTCTTGTATTGTATTGTGTTGTGTTTACTATACCATGCTTTCCACAGCATGTTGTTAAGTAATAAAGAATTGGTTAATTGGTCTTCTTGGGGGGGGGTCACTCTGGTTTTGTTCATCGGAGCTGGGGGGGGGGGGGTTAGTTTGTTGTTTGAACCCATCCTGTGCTAGTTAGGGATACATTATTTGATATCTGGGAGGGGGCTTTTCGAGAAAAATATTGTAATGGGCCAAAAGTGAAAAAAATTGCTAACAAACTATAGACAGAGAAAAAATATGCTTCCAGGGTATGAACTAACAAAAATTGTTACGATGCAAGACTGGAAACAAGGTGAAAATGTCAGGTGCATGTGTCTCCATAGGTGACTACACCACCTAAACTTTTCATGATTGTTGTCAAAGGTTTAGACCAACTGTTGCCATGACAAATGCAGAAAATCAACAAAACAGTTGTATACCATCAAATCAAATTACTGACCAGACCTTGAATCCTGTAATTTTCCATAATGATGAAATATTTTTGGGAATAAAAAATTGCTTATTATTTGCTCTTGGGGAAAAAAGTTGATGTCAGGGGTGGCCACAAAAATTGTTGTTGAGTCCTCCAGCCCCTCACCCCAGATATGTATAAAATAGTTTACCCCTTCATGTAGACCAGATGTAAGAGTGCCTCTCATAAGTGACAGTTTAGCAAATGAAGATTGCTTGATTTGACTCAGAGATATGGAGGACTGGTATTAAAAAGGTGAATCATCCAGAGGGAATAAAATAGAGTGATAATGCAAAGAATATTTATAAATATTTGACATGTGTCAAATACAGAAATATAAAATGTTCTATGGTTTTAAATAATTAATGATAGTGTGCAGTTGTGTAATTACCTAAGTCTAGTAAATTCATATTTTTGCAGTTACTATTACAAAAAACAAACAAACATGCAAGCAAACAAACAAACAAACAAACAAAAACAAGTCAACAAAAATCAGTTCTTGTACTTACCATAACATTATTATATGTGGCAATTTTCATAAGAATTGGAGCAGTAGTTTTTTAGATGTTGTGTTCACCAACACATGTACACACACACACACACACACACACACACACACACACGGACTGACGGACGTACGGACGTACTACGGACAGACAAAAGCATTACATGTACACCACTTCGGAAGGTAAACACTAATACAATGAACTTTGCATGACCTTGCCTTATGTAAGGCGTACTGAGGGCCCGTCCATTTAGTATGAGTCTGGGCCATGGGTATAGTGTAAACATTTTCTAAAGCGCCATCCTCGAGAGTTAATCGAATGATTCTGAATCAAAAATACAGTGCACTCCAGTAGTATGGTAACTTTTGCCAAAATAGATTAAACGTGATAATTTCATACTGGTGCTTAGATATGCTGACGAACGCAGAGTTGCCAATTATGTGATGGACCCACCCTTTTTATAATGGACGTACCCTTACAGCACACGGTACACGCTGTTGTTGCTGATAAGAAGCACTCTCACTTCGTTGTCTGTGACCAAAGTTTAAACTCTCGAGACATAGAAACACGAAAGTGCTTGAACTTTTACATCGTGCAAACCATTCCCCGATAATTTGGTGAGTATAAGAAACATCACTTTTCGTAGCTCTGGAAAGATGCGCCCGAGAACTCCAACAGCTCTCCGTCCGTCCCTTTCCGTGTTGGAGTTGAGCGCATATTTCCAGAGCTGAACTTGTCGCAGCAAGGAGTACTTTTATATTGCAGTGACTGAAATGGAGGTAGGAAGGACCTACCTCCATGATAATATAGAAGATTTGTCGTGGCGTTGTAGTGTGCTTTGGACTATTTTTGTCCAAAAGTAATGAAAACTTTTAACACACACACTGTCACTTTACAAATTCAGTTTTATGAATGTTACAACCATTTCTTGTATATTTTCAGTGTTTGTGACGCTGTGAATTGATGGTTACCTATCCACCTAACAAGTAACATCCATGTTTTTCCCCTAGTGTTACTAATTCTAACTGTAGTGTTCCATCTTGACTATATAACCATGGTATTTAACAATAAATTGCAAAAGACTGATAAATGTGTAAAAATGTTTGTTATTATACGTACAGTAACAAATTTTTTACACATTTTTTTAGCCATTTTGCAATATATTGAGTTACAAACACAGACTTGGTCAATTTTGATTCCCATTGATTGGTCAAGAAGGAAGCCATGATAAAATTGTTTTATAAATTAAAAATCCAAAATAAATACCCAATCCTCATCCATATGACCACTTTAAGTGAAGGATGTATTAAAAGAACCTTACTAAATTTGAACAAGTGTTGATCACATCACAATCCGTCTATATGATTGTGTTGATGCTAAACTTATGAATAAAGCATGTACTTCTGAGCAGGTAAAAGAGGTATGTCAAAGACCCCATATCCAGAATAGAAGCCAACCAATCATGCCATTATCATGGAATGAGAGCCTAGATCACAAATTACATTCTATCATCTAGTAGTATTATGGAAAATATGCTATCTGCAAACTTAGATAGACAGAAACTAATGTGGTAGATTCCATAAGTGGGTGATAGTATAGTGCCTTGGCTTGCATGGTCATGATGTGGATATAATCACATCTAATCAAGATAGATATACTGAATAAGGTTAAATGTGTGTTCCCTTGAGAAAAACTTGCAATCAGAAATACCACCCTACTGTGAGTGCATGTAATTACATCAATGTCCATGGATAGCTGAATTTATGTATATAATTTATCATCATGTAGCAATAATGTATCATTTGTATAGTTTGTGTCTATGGTAGCTTTTAGCCTGGAATCCATGCAGATGGAGATTTTAAATTTTAGCTTGAGGGAGAAAACTAAAATTTATAATTCCCATCCACATGGATTCCAGGCTACAGCTTCCCTATACAATGTAGTTGATCTGCAATTGTTGTATTTCTGTTCTGCATTTCAGATTGTACAGTACACAACAATGTTGACATTTTACGTACCGGTACTATTATTACTGACGATATCAGTAAGTGCAGCTGACTTACAACTATTGTTCAGCAAATACAGTAAACCAGACTTCTGTCGTGACTTAGATTGTCCAAAATATAAAGTGCTTTCTTCTGGAAAGGTAAGATGTACGTCATACGTCAAACAACAACTTGGATAATTTAGATTACAACATGCACAAACCAAGCTGTTACTCCTGAATAGAAAATATGGATTTATATCCTGGACGGTACATCACAGCAACCTGTCACTGCTGGTTCTATGGTACTTGAACTATGGGTCAAATCACCATTATATTTCCTGATTTTTCATAATTATGGTAGAGGGGCAAACAACTAGCTCTACTAGGGTTAATTTATCTGGTCAAAAATATATGTCTATTTACTGTATGGTCTTGAACTACAAAAGATTTCAAACTTTTGTCAAACAGATTTCAATCAGAGGTTGAAAATTTTCTGGCACTTAATTGTCAGATCCTTCCAAAAGTCACATGATTGTACCGTTTAGTGAGTAACTACACTATACATTTCAGTATCAGTCACTTCTCAGAATACCTGGTTAACAAAATGTTCCAATAATAATTCCTAGCTTGATCTTGACAGGTTTACTCATGAAGATAATGAAATTGATTGGTATGTGAATGATATGGAAAAAAAGCCCAATGGATCTGAACAACAGTTCTAAGTTAGATAGGAAATGTTCCACAAAGCACAACACACTTTATGCAAGTTACAATTATAATCCAATTTTGATCTTTATATAGGGCTTTGAAGAAAGAGAATATGAAGCTGCTAAGTATACAAGTACATTGGTGTCAAGCATGGACTACAGGGATGCTACATACAAGGGGTTCATGAAACTGTTTGATTACATCAGTGGTAACAATAAACAAGGTAGGTAGGATGCAAGGGGTTCATGAAACTGTCCATTACAGTGGTAACAATAAACAAGGTAGGTAGTATGCAAGGGGTTCATGAAACTGATTACACTTAGATTCAGTGGCAACAGTGAACATTGGTAGGTAGGAGGCATGGGGTTCATGAAACTGTTCGATTACATCAGTGGTAACAATAAACAGAGTATGTGGGATGCAAGGGGTTCATGAAACCGTTTGATTACACTTGGATTCGGTGGCAACAGTGAACATTTTGATGATATCAGTTAGCAAAGGTAGTGGTACTGTATAATCTCACTTCCAGACTAATGACTATATGTAATTTAAAGCAGTGCATCAAAATATGGATTTTCATGTATGAAGTGAAACGAAATACATGTAGGTAAAGAATACATTGGTATACAGCAAAGAGATAAAAACTACATTGGTATACAGCAAAGAGATAAATGAGAGTTGTAGAAATAAAACAGAAAACACAGCCTGTAAAAACAAAAAGTTGTAACATGGGCAGTAATTAATGCTGTAAGTCTGAAGGATTGACTGTGCTATTAGTATAGTATTTGACGCTTACATTTTATTTGAGAGAACAATTGTTTTTTACAGAAGTGCAAAGTTTTGAGAATTCTATACAGATTTCTAATCCTGGATGTATATATATATATATTTTCATCACTTAGGTGTAAAAGTTGAAATGGCTGCACCAGTAGCTGTCCAGGTACAACCAGGAGAAGGGCCAGCCTGTGAAAGTAACTATACTGTGAATTTCTTTGTACCATTTGCTGATCAAGACTCTCCACCAGAACCAAGTGATCCTACTGTGTTCATTACACAGATGGCGACATTCAAAGCATACGTTAGGTATGTGTCATATACCTTGTGAATGGCTCTAGTTATGATGACTGCATGGAGGGTGGGGGTGGTGGTAGTGGTGGTAATTATAAAGGCATGTACCTCTTGAGGTGGAGGGGGGAGGGGGTCACTTTAGCTTTGGACATCAGAGCTGGTGGGGGCAGACATGTTCAACTCCAAAACACCAAATGTGATCACATAGTATTCAAATTGTGGCTGCCACATCAGATGCTTCAGACAAACTTTTTAATGATATTCAAAACTGTGTGGCTTTATCAGATTGATGAAGGTATTTTCAATCAGAAGCTGTTAGGAACTGACTGCATACACTAAATTTGTCCAAGTATATTACATATTATATTTCATATACCAAGCCAATGCTTTACACTGAGATTCAAGATCTGTCTACAAAGCCATTGATTTATACATGGCCCACTCTGCAATGGGTTTATCTTGATATTTTCAATGGAAAAAAATATTTGTCATTGTGTACACCGTAATCTCTCAGAGTTTATCTTATGGTTACAAGATCACAGTGTACAACAACGAATCTGTCAATCTAATAAAACTACTGATCAAATACGTTTTGATCTTTCTCCGTAGTTCTTTTCCTGGCTATATCTTCTCAGGAGATGGATGGGCCAAACATGCACTAGAATTGGTGGATGCTCTGAACAACAGCTCTATCACCAACTATGAGAAGTCTTACTACTACACTGCAGGATATGACAGTCCTGCTAGAATCATTGGTAGACACAATGAAATCTGGATGATAGAAATATGAAGTAGTCTGTAAGGTATGCTGTGTCAGAGTGCCCTCATGCATCGACCAACACCTTTGAAGACCGTTGAGGGCAGACTTTACAGTCTACCACAAGAAATGATGGGTTGGACTGTTAGCTCAGATTTTCCATCCAACATACGCGTCTATGAAAATACTTAGTAATAATATTATGGAAGGAACTCGGGAGAAAGTCTCAGGGTTGTGGGGGTATTTTGC
The DNA here is from genome assembly GCF_964340395.1 of Glandiceps talaboti. NCBI lineage: Eukaryota > Metazoa > Hemichordata > Enteropneusta > Spengelidae > Glandiceps > Glandiceps talaboti. Next base: position 24,424,346 of record NC_135553.1, read on the forward strand.
ATTACAATTTCTTAAATCAACAAAGTCTGTGTTTGACAAAGGTCATATGCAAATTAAGTCAGTTCGACAATAACAATAATTCTGTAAATGAAGTTCAAATGCAAGTGAGGTGTTAAATTGTAATCAAACATTTTGTGCATTTTTTCTTACAGGGTGAATTTCAAAGAGTAATTTTGTTTTAGGTTGTGCTTGAGGGGTAAAGTTCAATGTCATTTTCATTTGAAGTTATCAGTCAAGGTCACATATATAAGCTGTGTTGTTTTCTTATTTTCTAGTTGATGAGTCAAGTTCTAACAGAGATTATTATTTACCCCTCAAACATTCAACACCCTAATGGGGACAACAGGAGTGACCCCTGTCTGTCCCATCCATCCATCCATCTGTATATATCTCAGACATGATCCCATGACTCAATTTCAACCAAACCCAAACCTGGCACACCTGTCAAACACTATATGGAACATATACACACTTAAAGGGGAATGCCACCTCAGAAAAGAGACATTTTCACAAATTATGGTTTCTGGAGAGTTGTTTCATGATTTTCATGATCTTTGCTGTGGGCCATGGCAGCTTGGGAGTCAGCAGCAATAATGTATTCATGGTTACACTGAATAGCATGAGAGATGTGTACACTGAAGGGAATTATCAGGCACTTTGAAGTCGTGAATATTCAAGCAAGAACTCAAGTACACAGAGAATCTATTTAAGTTCAGAATTCTAAGCTGTGCTCGATTTATGTTCCAAATATGCCCATTAATGTAGAACTATTTTGCTTGGTAGAAACATATTGATTATTTATCTTGAGGACGTGTGAATTTTTTATCCCTTCAGGAAACCTACGAGTAGTGAATAGCTAGTGGTGTCGTTTTCCCCCTAAACTTTTTGATGTACAATAAACTCACTGGTAATATCATACACTATGAACAGTATTGCATCATCTGTGGTTAAACATATTTTTTTGTTGCTGAAAACAATAAATCTGTGTAATGAAATAAATTTTTTGGACCAGCGCCCTCAATGGTGAACATGATTTTAACCTGTTTCTGTACTACGTACTTATACCATGTACAATGTCTAATTTTTGGCATTTAACAGTTTTCAGTGAATATATTGTGGTTGTCTGATCAAAAAATGATCTCCACATGTTACAACTAGTACAGTTTTAACATTGTGACACACTCACTTACACACTTCTCTCTACATCCTTCCATCTTTTCAAATTATTTCTCTGTATCCATTCATTCTGTTAGTAGTTCTGTGTCTGCGCCTGGAGCTCTTTGGAGAACGGGTGCATTATAAATTCGCTTTATTTTTGTTATTATTTAAAACCAAGCTTTTGCTCAAGATTTGAACGTGTCAATACACTATCTACAGATTACTAATCAACAGATACGATATCTTTTGAATTAAAGAAATTGCCAAGTTAGTGAATATATCTTCTGGTTAATTGATGAAAATAAGCCAGTGCACGTTTAAGAATAGAAGACAATACAAAAACTGTGGAGTTATGGTATTTGACAATATTTTATTTATGGGTAGGTAAAAGTTCACATTTACATGACAAACAATGGATTTGCATACTTTTTTCTACAGATTACAAAAAAAAATGTGCAGATAATATTTTTATTTTTGGGACAGATATAGTTAGAGTACATCTACAAACAATAAATTTTGTTTTTTTCCGAGATTTTTCTCTAGCAAAATCATTGTGTATGACCGTAAAAGTATATGTGTGTGTGTGTGTGTGTTGACTGTGTGTACTGTAAGAAAAGTATTACATTAAATCACTGTATACACTTCTCTTTATGTGACAGGTCATAGGAGAATGTTGATACTACCAAACCAGAGTCACTATAGAGTTTCAATTGGACAGCACAATATTCGTTTATGTCTCGCACAAGATTTGTTGTTACAAATGATATAAAACAAAAAAATACAGACTGATAGTGCATAAGTATATAAAATGATACATTTTATCTCAATGTGAACACAAATCAACATCACTGTCTGATGAAACAAGGAAGATTTAAATACAAAATGTTAGATAATTTAATAATTTATACCTAACTTTAATTCTCAAGTTATGAATTTGTTCTTGTTTATGATTTGCTTTTACTAGTCCAAGGAATGACAATGACGTGTACTGAATACCCTCTGTTCCATGCAGAGGGTGCATGGTATCACAGGAGGTTGCATAATTAAGCACAGGAAACACTATTTATTGGTAAACAAGCCATTGAGAATGACATAGTCCCCGCTATGATTGGGTTTTAAGGAATTAGCACTACTCTGATCACGCAACAGCACTTGTGAACCTAAATCAAACAGACTTAGATATGTTGTGTCTGCTTGTCGGACATTGAACATGCCTACAACAATAAAGGATTGGTCGGGTATGGGGGATCATATCAATATGAAAATGGATATGCAAATGTATGTCATAGAACACTGTCCTAATACCAACTCTGAATGAGATCTGTTCAAGCATGTCTGAGTTATGGCTTTGGACATGGAAAATTCACAAACAAAATGGCTGCCAGGCAGCCATATTGGATCGTATCACAACAACAATCAATATGCTCATGTATGTCATAGAACACTGTCCTAATACCAACTTTGAATGAGATCTGTTCAAGCATGTCTAAGTTATGGCTTTGGATATGAAAATTCACAAACAAAATGGCTGCCAGGCGGCCATATTGGATCGTATAATGACAACAATGAATATGCACATATATGCCATAGAACACTGTCCTAATGCCAACTTTGAATGAGATCTGTTTGAGCATGTCTGAGTTATGGCTTTAGACAGGGAAAATTCGCAAACAAAATGGCTGCTAGGCGGCCATATTGGATCGTATCATAAAACAAATTGACGTGCATATGTATGCCATAGCATGTTGCCCCTGTACCAAGTTTGAAAAAAATCTGTACAGGCATCTCCAAGAAACGGCTGCGGACGGACAGACAGACGGAACCCAATCCATAAGTCCCCGTTCCGGACTTCGTCTGCGGGGACTAACTATTCAAATACCACAGAACTTTGTTTACCTCTGTCCACAACCAAAATGGTCTTTATAGTTTCAGTACCATTTAATATGCATAACATTCTCATTTTAGGCACTTATACATGACATTAGTCAGCACATGACCAAGCTGTGATGTAGCGTATCTTCCAAATGATGCTGAATCAAAACCACCCAGCATCTCCATCACCACATTGTCATATACCAGGCAGAATACCAGGTACGGTTTATGACAGCATCACTCGTGTGAATGTGCGCAGTTGATTGCAGTTCTTGTGGTGCTTCATTGACAAGAAGATGCATAAATCAGTCATCAGGAAACCAAGTGATTTGGACAAATATTTAGCCTGCAATGATGAAAATTTGGCTTGCTTGCCATTTTGTCCACAGAATGTATTTAAAGTTAGCAATGACTTACAATATCGATGAAGACAACAGTATGGATGTAAAGAAGCTGAAGTACTCGCCAAGAGTTGAATTAAAAATGTCAAGAAGGCTCCATCAAAACCAATGTCCACAAATCCAGCAAGAAAAGTTAAGTATCAGAAAATTCTTGCAAATACAAAGTTTGTCTAAAGACATGTTGGAGAGGAATCTCAAAAAGGCATCACAGAGAGAATCATAGTCGTTATTCTTCAGCTATTACTGAATATACTTACCATAATGGAATACTTATTGATGGATTAAAACGGTATATACCTAGTTGAAAATGCAAAGAAAGGACATGGTTTCCCATTACATGTGCAGTGTGATTCTAGGACAACTGCCCCCCGGACAATTGCCCCCGAAGGACAACTGCCCCCCGGACAATTGCCCCCGAAGGACAACTGCCCCCCGGACAATTGCCCCCCCTGGACAACTGCCCCCGAAGGACAACTGCCCCCCGGGACAATTGCCCCCGAAGGACGACTGCCCCCCGGACAACTGCCCCCTAACGAAAAAAAAAACTAGTATTACAGATGTACGGGTTTGTCATTCATTAAAAAGTCACCGTCGGCAACTTACTGCCGCAATTTGCATACATTAAACTCACTACATTCACATGTTTTACTCTATTGTTATATGTGATTATTGTTATAAAAGTCGGCATGATGCTTTAACTTACCGCTGTAATTCACATAATTTATATGCACATTCTACTCTATTGTCATCTGTGATAATTGTTACGACAATTATATTATTTTTTCTACTTTTGACTCGTTTTCTATCTTGTAACCTGTATATTTTGTATTGAACTGATAATAAATAAATCTTTTCCAGTAAAAAAATGACTTCGTGTTTGTGTTTAGTGAGTAAGTAAGTTGCCGACGGTGACTTTTTAATGAATGACAAACCCGTACATCTGTAATACTAGATTTTTTTTCGTTCGGGGGCAGTAGTCCGGGGGGCAATTGTCCTTCGGGGGCAGTTGTCCGGGGGGCAATTGTCCGGGGGGCAGTTGTCCTTCGGGGGCAATTGTCCGGGGGGCAGTTGTCCTTTGGGGGCAATTGTCCGGGGGCAATTGTCCGGGGGGCAGTTGTCCTGTTACCGTGCAGTGTAAAGTAGGAAGCAGAGAACAAGTCATTAAGTGTGAACACAAAGCATGGCATTTCCTCACAGCAGCAGCAGCTAGAGGAGACGATGATGCTACATTTCTATATCCATCTGCAGAGTACTCGATTTCTGCAAGCTGCTGAAGAAACCCATCTCAAGGATGAAGGTCTTCATAGTATGGCATCCAAAGAAGAACAAAATGTCTACGAGCAAAGTCCATGGCGACCACCTACATCAAAATACATCTTTCTTTCATAGTCACTTTTTCTGTTCAGTGAAATTTCTATTAATGAGCCTTATTGGCGTACCAGTAACACCAGCATCACAAATCGCACATCAAGCTGATGAAGTAACACAACTTGATGTTGTAGGGGAAGTCCACTGCCAATTGTCAAGGGGACCCCACTCATTTCAACTAGATGCACTCATTGTCAATCAGCTGGATGTAGACATACTTGCTGGTAATCCCTTCTTAGTTGCAAATGACATCGCCACTCGCCCAGCAAAACGACAAATCGTCATCAACGGCTCGGAGGTCATCCACTATGGCCCTCAACCTAACCGCACAGCCGCAGTGAGACGAACGCAAGCCAACCTCATCAGGTGTCCAGAACACTTACGCTACTACCAGGTGACTTCATTCAACTCACAACACCTGATACATGTGAACCAGACTCAATTCTAGCACTGGAGCCAAGATATGACAGTAAGATCAACATGGACACCAAGCTAGAAAAAGCATGGCCTCAACCTCAAGAAATACAGTCCATCGGCCACACTCTCAGAGTTATGAACACCACAAACGAGCCAATGGTACTAAAACGTCATGACCACCTGTATCAGGTAAGACAAATTTTACTGGTCAGTAAGGATCCTGTCAAACAGACACCAGACATCACCCATACACCCACTCCATGCAAACCATACTCATCAGACATATCATTAGACCCAGACAACCAACTCCCTGGGGACATACTGAACGCCTTCAAATCACTACACAGCCAATTTGATGATGTCTTCAACCCTGTTGTATCCAAGTATAATGGCCCCAGTGGCAATGTAGAAGCAGTAGTCAACATGGGCCCTGTTCTACCACCTCAACAAAAAGGTAGACTACCTTACTATAACCGTGATACCCTTATTGACCTGCAAGCAAAATTTGACCAACTCGAAAACTCTGGTGTGTTTGCTAAACAGGAAGAGGTCAACACAGTAGTGGAATATCTTAACCTTTCCTTCCTCGTCAAAAAACCCAGTGGGAGTAGCCGGTTAGTAACCTCATTCGGAGAGGTAGCCCAATACAGCAAACCCCAACCTTCCCTGATGCCAAACGTCGACAACATCCTACGTGACATTGCAAGATGGAAGTTTGTTATAACTACATACCTCAATCAAGCCTACTACCAAATCCCTTTATCAACCAAATCAATGAAATACTGTGGTGTAGTCACACCATTCAAGGGTATACGTGTATACACACGCTCAGCAATGGGGATGCCAGGCTCCGAAACGTGTCTTGAAGAGCTCATGTGCAGAGAACTTGGTGATCTCATTCAAGAAGGATGTGCGACAAAGATAGCTGATGACCTGTACGTTGGTGGCAACACTCCTGAGGAAGTACTCCACAATTGGCAGCGCACACTCACCACACTGACCAACAACAACCTCTGTCTCTCAGCAAGGAAGACAAAAATATGTCATAAGTCAGCAACAATCTTGGGATGGACATGGTCAAATGGTACACTCACAGCAAGCTCACACAGAATAACTGCGCTTTCAAGTTTCATCAATCCCTCCCCCCCCCACTACGGTCAAAGCATTGCGGTCATACATAGGGGCCTACAAAGTTCTCAGCAGAGTTTTAAGGGGTTATGCAGACTTCATGGACCCACTAGACCAGGCCGTCGCTCGCAGACAGTCTCGTGAGAATATAAATTGGACTGGAGACCTAGCACAAGCATTTAAACGTGCCCAGTGTGCTCTCAAAGACAACAAATCTATTACCATCCCATGCCCAGCAGACCAACTATGGACAGTCACAGATGGCAGTGTGAAGAAGAGTGGTATAGCTGCTACATTATACTGTCGCAGAGGTGAAAATATCCTGCTGTCTGGTTTCTTCAATGCCAAACTAAAAAAATATCAAGTCACTTGGCTTTGGTTGACATGCAACACTTACTACAAACATTGTATATATATGTTGCACTTGCTTTTGGTGGAATTGTATAGAATCATAATTTTATTAAATTTATTCAGATTTGAGTCAGTGTATTTTATTAATAACATAATTAATATTAACACCATGAGAACTCTTTTGCCAACTCAAAGTATTATTTTAATTAGAAATTTAGCAAAATATATTTTTTCTGCAAAAAAAGAAGAGAGACCAGCAAGTCAATCCATAATCCAACAAAAAACAAGACAAAAATGACATACAACAAGTATGTTCTCTGTGATCTATTTATTTTATTTTTAATTTAAGCCCATAAATTGTAAACTATTTTTTTCTCAGTTATGAAATACTTTAAGGCCAATGGCCTAATGTACTGTAATAAAGATTATTGTTAAAATTATTATTAACACCATGAATATTTCATGTTAACTATGCATCTCCAAAAAGTAGTGAATGAGTGATGTCAACTCTGTGATAGGGCAAAATGACCACCATTGAAGGCAGCTGTGTGTATATCACCGATGTGTAGGAGCTTGTGAGTGTTGTGTCACCATGAAGGGATGCATACACAAAGGTCTTGCACGCTGGTACTGCAAACAAACTGGAAAAGACAAATAAAATCTGTCATCTACAGACATTACAGCTACAGTGAGTGAGACAGCTATACCAGAAAATGATGAATATATAGCAAAGATGATAGAGTATTTGATGAATACAAAAAAGGTTGACACTGAAGAAAATATACCTTGTAGGCTGCCAGAGGTCATCATACCAGCAGAGGAGATATGTCAACTTTGTGACCGCAAGTCCAATCTTAAGACAGCATTGGTGTCCAAGAGTGGTATCATAATTGCCCAGGATATATGTCTTAAAGATATTTGGGTCTTTGTCAAGACTTGTCCTACTTACAACATGATATGCAGATATCAAGGATACAAAGATGGTGTGCAGAATTATAACAACAAAATCTTCTTGACATTTACATTTTGTTTATGGTTAAAGGCAAATCTTAAGGTATCAGGGACAGCTTATGACTGGTCATTGCCAGAAATAAGGCAACAAGAGTAACTTATAGTTTTGAAGAGTTGGCCTGTCACCAGAGGCAGATAATGACCAAGAGGTATCCTTCACAAGTCATGACACTTCAGGTTGGGACAAGAGTTGTTGGGGAGGCATTCCATCACAGAAAAGAACACATGGCAGAAAAAAAAACAAGAATGGAACCAGTTGCAGAAGTTTCGCAGATTGGTCCCTACTGCAGACACACAACCCCATCCAACCCTGCCACCAGAGGACTTATGATATAGATATGCAGATAAATGATTTATGGAATAATGCAGTTAGTAGCCAGCCAACAAACACATACCAGGCAGCATTAAAATGGCTACTTCATTTCATCATCAATGTCCATGTGTGGTGTCATCGCTCCAACTGGCAGACTTACTTCCCTTTCAGAGAACATCCTTATGTGTTTTTCGTAACTTTTTACCATAAAAGTGTGGGCCTGAAGTATAATACTATTCAATTAAACTTGGCTGGGATATGCTTTCATTATTTAAGAGAAGATAATATGAACATCTTCACAAATTCCGATAAATTGGAATATATCATGAAAGAGGAATCAAATGCAGCCAAGCAATCTTCGGAGGATATATGTAGAAATGTTTTCCAATCATCTATTCTATCCTATACAAGATTACAACTCTCGGTTGTGATTGGTCGACACGACATCACATGTTGTGGACCATTCTAACGCTGTTCCACGATAAATGACGTAGCCACCACTAATTAATGGAACTAGTCCCGAAGGACCAGTTCCATCATAAGTGCCTCATGATGACGTCATCTATGCACGAATACAGAACTACGACCGCACGCAGCAACCAAAGCAGTGAATTTTTTGCTCGATTCGTCGAAATTTCTGAAGAAGAGCTGGCCAACATCATCTCTGAGAAAGACTCTAGAAAAACAAAGGCAGCAATCAAGGAATGCCCTGCCATCATGTCTTTGTTCTTCTCATACTTTGAACAGTTTTAAATCTGCCTTGAAATGTCATCTTTTTAGATCCTATTATTATTATTAACTTTTAACTTTTTTACATTTCAGTCTTTTAATTGTCATTCCATGTCTTTGTATTTTTATCCTGTTCTGGCACTCCTAAGAAGATTAACAACTCAAGAAAATGAAGTGCTTTCCATCAAGCATTGAACACTTGCCTCTTACCACTGCGGTCGGGGTTTGAACCCCATTCAGAGTTTGATTAAATTTACCACACTGTAAGTAAGAAGTGTGTCGTTCAGTTTGACTCTACTGAACAACGCAGGTTTTCCCCGGGTACTCCGGTTTCCTCCTGCATTAACACTGAACCCATGCGGAATGGCAATCACTGGACTTCTTGGGAGACAAGTGTTTATATGCCTAAAGAACTATCCACTATAAATAAAGATTATTATTATATTATCATATGGTGATAATGTTGTTTGTGATGATACTGATAAGACTTAAAAACTTGTGTTTCCTGTATCATGCCCTCCTTTTATGTTGTGCAATACAATAAAAGTTTTATTGAAAACTGAACGGCCCCTTATACTTTGTCTAGATCTGAATCCTTTCAATTTTTAGACTATGTTACATGTCATTGCATGTGTTTAGTATAAAATGTAACATTTCATGTGTATGTGCATTATCAGTGCCTGTATTTTGTTTGTGTAATTCATAACAAAAAAACACTGTGTGAGACGTAAAAATCATTGTTGCCTATTTGAAACGCTCTCTGGTTTGGTAGTATGTGTAATGTGTCAAAACACGTTAGATCTGACAAAATATACATTATACAAAATGTATTTGAATGTAAGATGTGGTCACTTTCTATCCCATACTTCACTTCACAGGGTTATAATGGTACTTCTTTCAGCCATTATCAAAGATAAGTATGGATTTTAATCTCAGACTGTAAATATCTGTAGAAGTGTAATGGACAGTGTGACTCAGTTCCAACTTAGACTGGCCAAGTCACAGGAGACAAGTATTAATAATGCGTGGCTTCTCTCACAGTAAATCTTGGATGTGTACTTGTCGCCTGATAGCATTGGTAAAACCTTCACAGTAAATCTTGGATGTGCACTTGTCATCTGATAGCATTGGTAAAACCTTCATAGTAAATCTTGGATGTGCACTTGTCGTCTGATAGCATTGGTAAAACCTTCATTGAACTTGTACCATAATCCATTGTTACCCAAATCTGATATGGCTTGCTGAGAGTCTCCTTCTGTTTGCTGTGAATCTAATTGAAAAGACAGAATAAAGAGTCAAGCTATGTTTTAAATATACTTGCTTCAGCGGGTGTAAATGCAGATAACAACTAGTTTACAAGACACAGTTGCCAGGGTGACAGATTTGACATAGCCAATAGTCACAACTAGTTTGCATAACAGTGCCAAGGTGACAGATTTGACATGGCCGATAGTGACTAGTTTGCAAGACACATAGTTGCCATGGTGACAGATTTGACATGGCCAATGGCAACTGGTTTGCATGACACATATAGTTGCCAAGGTGACAGATTTGACATAGCCGATAGCAACAGCTAGTTTGCGTGACACACATATAGTTGCCATGGTGACAGATTTGACATGGCCAATGGCAACTGGTTTGCATGACATATATAGTTGCCAAGGTGACAGATTTGACATAGTCGATAGTCACAACTAGCTTGCATGACATAGTTGCCATGGTGACAGATTTGACATGGCCAATAGTAACAGCTAGTTTGCATGACACACATATAGTTGCCATGGTAAGCAATAATGGCTGTAATGGACTGTGTGCTCCCAAGAGAGTTAAGGAAGTATAAAAGGCTGTTGTGTCACTGTAGAGCTGAAATTGTGAAGAGCTTTGAACATAGTCTGGGGAAGCACGATATAAAAACTAACATTAGTATATTTATTATTAGTATTAATATTACTTTCCTGATTTTGGTAATGTACATCTATCCTTAGTGAAGTTGTTTTTGTATTGCAAGGTGGGCATATATTCTTTGGTTTAGAAAAAAACACAGTGATTACCCTGCCTAGCTTAGGTCCTAGGTATTTTTTTGACAGAATGTGTATGACTGTTATGATAACATGTTTATACTACACAAAATAGGACAATGTTTAACTTACCATTCTGTTTACTTGGTGGAGTTCTTTTGATGATTCTTCCAAAGAAGTCACGACTTGGCTGCAATCAAATAAACGTTTGTGGATATCATTGACAAATATAAAGCAATGAAAATATAATTGCACTCCATCCCTTACAAATAAAGATGCCACTTAATCAAATCCTATGCTACAAAAAAATGTTCTTACCTTAATCTCCTCAACTTGTTGAATCTTTTTAGCCTCAAGTTGTTGTTTGTGGCGTGGAACTGCAGGCGTAGGTTTGGATTTGCCATCATTGTGAGGTGGAACAGCAGGCGTAGGTTTGGATTTGCCATCATTGTGAGGTGGAACTGCAGGCGTAGGTTTGGATTTACCATCATTGTGAGGTGGAACAGAAGGGGTAGGTTTGGATTTACCACCATCTTGCACTTTTTTAGTAGGTTCTACCTTTCCATTTGACCTTTGATGAACAAAAATAGCAAATTTCAACACTTATGTCTAGACAGGATAATTGGATAATATTCCCCAACATTTTTCTTCGTTCAACCAAGGAAAATGCAAGTGACCTAAGGGGCCTTGTCACTATGAGTCACACAACTTATAGTGGCAAACCCCTCAAGCATAATTTATGAAAAAGTGGGAAATTAATGGCAATTTGGAACATTTTGACACATATTTTGACAACCACAGAACCAGTGACTTACACATGGGTGCGCTGTCATGATCTAGAACACCAGGGTATATAATCCATATTTTCTGTTCAAGGACAATAGCTTGGCTTGTGCATGGTATAAAAAGTTGGTAATTACACTTCTACACTTGTATCTTTCAGAACAAAAAGACCAAAGTATATACCAAAGTTAGAAGTACCATGCATAATGTGTATTAAAATGTGACAAGTCAGTTTTTTTCACATATTTTGACATTTCGTTTATACTCTAATCAAAAAATGTTAACATCAAGTCAATATGCCAATATGTGGTGGGTCAAAAAAAAAATTAATTTGGAATTTGTGTTCTTGTGATTTGGTGCTGTGAAAGATGAAAGGCTAGCTGGCTAAATTTTCAGTCAATTTTACCATTTGCGAACACAAATCCTGTTGATAAATAATTTGGTGTTCAAAGAGACCAGCTTGGTGATATATGGGTGGATATGTATCTTTTAAAGTGAACTTTGTACATAGTATGCTGAAATGTCACCTCAAGCATATTATGTTGGAAACTTAGCAATTTGATGGGGAGTGAAGTTTGATAATACAAGTCTTTGTTCCATAAAATGTACAGTGCTCCCCATCAAGGTAGACCCCGCCTCGGGGCCAATTTCCAAGAAAAATCATTTCAATTCTTAAATTCTCTCCAAACTTTGCCAAATAAAAGTTTGTTCCTGGTCCTTTATGGGGTTCACAGTGAGTGTTGTCTTCAAGGAAATAGACACTTTTCTAGTTTACTACAGATTTAACACAGTAATCGGCAGCCATGTTGGATAACAAAATGGCCTAATTTTGATATCACTGTGATCTCTATTTTAAACATTTGTACGGTGACTGCTAATTATTCAAACTCCTAACTGAGAATGGGTTTGAATTTCCTGATAACAGTGAAGTTTAAAATCGTTATTTCTGAGGCACTTAGTATGTTAACAAACAAGAAAATCAACAGATGTGAAGACTGTCACTTCAATTCTTTATGATACATACTTCTTTTCATTCTTCTCAGCAAAAGTAGCTTCACTTCGTCTCAACTTCTCCAATTCAATCTGTTATAAGTAACACAAGTTATTTGCATCAATATAATATAATTATGGTGAGAGATTATGATTTACTAAAAGTGTGTAAAGACATCAGATTTTGCATTACTTCAAACTAAAATACAACCTGTTTACTGTGCTGTTGTGTTACATCGATAGCTGTCATCGTAACTCCTAGCTCTTGAAGCTAATGCTTGTTTTCAGAACTGTGAACAAGTTGGTATTAACAATTTTAAAATGTACACCCAATAACCTGATTACAACCATGTTATTCAAATGAAGTCATTGTGTAAATGTACACCCAATACCCTGATTACAACTATGACATTATTCAAATGAAGTCATTATGTAAATGTACACCCATTATAAACCTGATTACAACCATGACGTTATTCAAATGAAGTCATTATGTAAATGTACACCCAATAACCTGATTACAACCATGACGTTATTCAAATGAAGTCATTATGTAAATGTACACCCAATAACATGATTTATATATAATAAAACATAACATTATTCAAATGAAGTCATTATGTAAATGAACATGCCCAGCAGAGATGAACACAGGAGTTAACACATTAAGCATCGTCATTCTGCATGTCAAGTGTACACATGATAATTTACATGTAATTATGCATACATCCAAAGAGATTCATCAGCTTGGTTTCATGATATATATATATAAAGGTTATTTTTACCACAAGCAGGAAATGTTACCTTGTCCAAATAATTTGTCTAGACTTGATTGACTTCAGTGGACTGAATATCTTCAATTCCAAAGCATTGGTCAATAATCATGCCATGCCATTAACACCTGGCAAAAATATCCAGTCCACTGAAGAGGTAAATCGAGTCTAGACGAAATATTTGGGCACGGTAACATTTCCTGCTTGTGGTAAACATAACCTTTATATATGTAATTATGTTACAGTTAATTTAACATACAAGGGTTTGATAATGACTTTAGGGATGTGGCTTTCTGAATCAGTTCAAATGGTTCTAAACACAAGCTAGTTGGTTTTCCAGGGCTATGAGGTAGGGCAACAGCTAACAGTATGACACGGCAACACAGCTGGTAATGATATTATTGGATTTTGCAATATGTACATTTTAAAGTACAAGTCTTACCTCCCTTGCTACCAACTGTTTTGTAGCATATGTCATTTGTTTCTTTGTAGCTGTTCCACTGAATTTGATGACTTCTTCTACGTTTCTGAAAAAGACAACCAACATATTGCAAAACTATTCAATCAGGAAAGAACGAACTAGTAATATACAAAAACTAAATGTTGCAATACTTTATCATTGACAAACACATATAAACACTCACCACACACATATAAACACACACCACACACACACACACATATATAAACTCTCCACACACACACATGTAAACACTCACCACACACACATATAAACACTCACAATTTTCACACACACACACACACACTCACCACACACATATAAACACTCACACAAGTTACACACACATACACACACACACACACACACACACACACACACACACACACACACACACACACCACACATACAAACACTCACATAAGTTACACACGTTACACATTAACCGACATGGGAACACACATACATATGTGCAACAGACACACACACCAACTCATGCAACAGATATGCATATGCGCATACACACACTAACACATGCATGCACGCACGCATGCATGCACGCACACACACACACACACACAGCCATAGCCATAAGTTGCGAATCTCCGAGCCTAAATTAGAGACTATAATGATTTTCCTTCTCATATAATCTAAAACTGATGTTCCCACGTAGTAAAAGGGCACAAATACTAGTTTATAATAACACTTACGGTTCAAGAATATAATTATATTGTCCTTCTGGGCTTCTTTCTTGACGATAAGTTAAATTATATGCTATCATGGTTTGAATCAAATTACAAAGCTGATCTTTCTCTTTACCACTGAACAACTGAGTGTTAACCTGATTGAGGAAAGAAATAATATAAGGTGAGTCAAATCAAAGCATATCATGGCCCAGAGAACCAGGAAAGATTGAGACAAACAGACACAGTAACCATAACGATCAGTATGAATGGCAAGTTGACTTATTTTGGGCCAGATTCTATGATGACATACTACTACTATTAGATTGTGATTATGTACAAGTCATTACTTGTATCACTGCACACAAACATACTACTGGTATTTACACTGCAGTGTAATGCTGAAGACATCATTTCATACCTGTATGCAAATGATATGCAAATGTGGGCATACTTGTTCCTTGAACATGAAATCATATGATAGTACAGTACAATTTTTATGAAATTTGCTGCTTAGGATTAACAATCGTAATAGTATCAGAACCCCATGCTGCATGAGTACCAGTGTGGATACGCCAGGGTGCATGAGGGCTTTGGTGTTGTCGAATACATAGTTCGGCTAACCAGAACACCACCAGCAATCATTAAATACCCCAAAGTATGCCACCCTTGGACTCACACATCATGGAGTTCTGCCATACCAGTCAAGAATTTAACCCAAGATTATTTTATTTTTATGCTAGTACCAGATCATAAAAACTCTAACCGAATCTCGATTAAAATCAAGAAATAAAAACAACGGGTGACCATTCTTGAAAGCACAATGATAAATAACCTGATGTCTTTGATTATTTCAAAAGGACTTGGTACAAGTTTTCACATGGCAAAGTTTTGGGTGTTTTGAGCTACACTGATTTTCAAACAAGAATCAGATTCTTCTTGAAATATTACAATTCAGATTCCTTATTATTTGTGCAACTCAGAGAATTAAGTAATATTATTGGTGATTTTTCAACAATCTATGGACAAGAGTTGTTTGATTGCTGCTCCACAGCTGGTTAACACCCTACTCTAAAACTTAATGAAAATCCTGGACATAAAAACCTAGGACATCTACAATATAACATGCCACATGTCTGTATGACTTACCGGTCTCAGGTTTGGCTGTACAATTTCCACCAGGAATGGCAATAGTTCTTGTACTGCTGTTTGTATGTTCACATTTCTCTTTGTCTTAGCTGACACGCCACTTAGCAGTGATGTCAACAGATTTGTTGTCTTGTTCATTTTCAATGTGTTCTGAAACAAATGAAAGAAATCTCACAGGTTACATAGAAAACCAGCATACTTTCACTGCAGTATACCCTGGCAAATAGATCTTATCTGATAACATGGGGGTAGACACTTGAACTGAGTCACTTGAACAGTTCCAAAACTATAGTACAAAATAGTGGATTTTTATGACAAATATGGCAACTATTCATTCAAATTTGAAGAGGTCACGAAACAAAAATACAACCATTTGCCCAGTATGGTATGTCACTGTAAATTGGCCTGTACATGTCACAGATACAGGTGCCAATGGACAGACGCACAGACAGACAGAACCCATTGTAGTATCGCATCATTTGGGGCTAAAAATAGTGAATGTTATAATGTATTACATAAACACATTTCTTGAAAGGTGATTGGATTGACAGTAACTTGACTTAGCGGTCATCAGCTACGATACACACAAATCTGAACTATTGTTGTTCAATATGGAGATTATACACAAGTGGGCCATAGCAGTGCCTCCATCTAGTTTGCAAATCTAATCACCCAGTATCAAGATAGCGTAAACAATGGAAGTCTGAAAAATGAACACTGTAAAGATCATGAATCATCAAAAATACCACCCTACCATGAGTATAATTAGAGTAATGTCCATTATATAGCTTATATCAACATATCACAAATAGTTGTAGTTTGTGTCTATCTTAGATAATGAACCATCGGTTTCCATGGTTATACCAGCCACAGAACAGCCGATTCTGACTGAGATATCCAAACACTTTCCAACTTACCTCGTACTGTACGTTAGGATACTGAATTTTAGGATAAGATGTAGATGCAAATAACATATGGAAGACTACTGGCATGTAGGGTATGTATCGCATCAATATGTAATTTTGTCTGTGTAGAATTTCTTGATTTAAAATATCTGTAAATGCTAACCAGTCATGGGCAAGGACAACCTACAGGATAGAAATAAGAAATATTGAAAGTATGACTTCTGAGTCAAAATACATAAATCAAACAGTTTGGCATCAATTAGTGGTTATCTCTCGTGATGTAGAATTAATTTGTTGGTAGCTGTCTCGATAAGAATGTATTCAAGTCCAAAACTATTGACAGCAGGCAAATCCTAGCCGTGCTACAAATTCTGTTGTCCAGCAAAATAAGCCAATTTTTTCATTGTTTTTGTCTACAATTGAAATACACTTAATGCATATTTGTGCTCAAAACACTTACAAATCGTAAAAGTTGAAAAATTTAGGTCACATTGATACAATTGAATGAATATTATAGACACATTCAATCCGAGTCCTATTCAATTTCAATATCTCACCATTATAGCAACTCTTGCAAGTTTTTGTGTTCATTAAACGAGATTTGCCATTTGAAAAAGCATTAAATATTGATAAAACTTTCACAAGTCACAAAAATACACACATATAAAAAGAACTTACACATATGCTGACACACACACACATACACACACATACATACATACACACACACACACAAACACACACACACACACATACACATACACACACACAAACACACACACACACACGCACACACACACACACTGACAAGGACTGATCAGCATAACATGATACCTACTGCTTCAAAGTAAGGATCCTTAAACTTGACAGTTAGGAAATTATCAAAGATTCCTATAAAAAAGAAAACAGTGATAAGTTATTGACTTGTATGGTACTCCTAAGGTGAGTTGACAAGTTCATGTTCATTATTGCGTTGGTTCGCATTTTGAGAAACGATACTATATAAATTACCAATAAATATAATGATGCACGCCATTAAAAAATGGCAGCTGTAGTCTGAAGTAATAAAAGTAGATAAAACCAGGTCTGAAAGGAAACAGCCGAGTACGAGTTTGACAATATGAAAAGGATGATTCTAAATGCAATGATGAGATGCACTCTAGAAGTTCAATGTTGTGGCAATGAAACATGGATCACAGTAGATAATTTTAAAAGTACTAGGTAATATTGGAAATGTAGCTTGTAACACCTACAAGACCGATGAGTCTGCAATGCAATGGATACATTGTACAGAATAGCTGAAGCAAAGAATTTTTAAACACAGTAGTCAGCAATAAATTGTGGAGTAGCCAGTTATTTCAGCCCCCTAACACCACCTTTTATCTACATCCCTGGGTAACCTGCTAAAAGATTTGCAAACTACTGTCTAGTACAGGAAAGTGATAGTATATATGTAAATTCTGTAGACAAAGATTTTACCTTGTGTAAGTTTTCCATACTCTCCATTTGACGTGACAGACTGGAGTATTTTATTAAACCGAGCTAACAGTGTGTTTTCCCTGGTCTCATCAACTTCTACACCTGGATTGTTCCCATTTTCACCTGTTTCATGTGGATTATGGTATCGTTTCCTGAATGAGGAATGTCCAGACAAGACAAGACAAGACAAGACAAGACAAGACAAGACAAGACAAGACAAGACAAGAAAAGTCAGAAATTAATAAGTCAACTTTATGGAAGTCAACAAATATAAACAAAAAATTCCCTAAAATGAACAAGCCTGCATAGGAACCCTGCCCCATTGCATTATTTTTGTGTGACTAATGGATGAAATGAAGTTTTGTCCTGCCAATTTTGACCCTAAAGGTCTAAGGTCAAATACCATTATGCTGACATCTGACAATAAAGTATCTACATCATATGATTCCTGAGCTTCAGCACAAATGGTGGATGTATAGTAACTATCATTCATAAATACATGAGTGAGTGAGTGAGTAGAAAAACAGATGTTCAGACTGGACATATCATAGTGAGTTGAAAAACAGATGTTCAGACTTGACATATCATAGTGATCTGATGATTACTTGATTACTTGTATTTACCCAGTACATTTACAAAGTGTTTTCTGTACATACAATAGCAAACATTTCACACATCTTTTAATTTTTGCAGTTTAATGATTTGAAAAAAAAAACAGACTTAGTTTATGTTGTTTCACATTGTCTTTCATGCAGAAAATATAGGTGACGTTGTTTTATCAATTAAAATCCAACTTCTATTTCGTTTAATACACATGAGGGGTAGTTCAGCAGTCAATGCACTCAGTGTCAGGCCTTTCCTCTAATGGCCCTTCTTTCTAGAGTTCTCCAGAAAATTCAGGAAGAAGGACAAGCAAAATTAATACCCATGTCTCATCTATATGGATACTTGAAATAAAAACATACCTCTTTGGTTTGGGAAGCTGAAACAATTCCTGCCATACTGTAAATAATCCTTTGTGCTGGTCCTTCTGACCAATACTCAGAGAATGAATTAATTGCAAAGTAAGTTGCTTGTAACGACCACTTACAAACTGTATGAACACAAACACAGACATTTTGTTTACTGTATCTATCTGTAGCGACCACTTACAAAATACTGTACAGACACAAACACAGACATTTTGTTTACTGTAACTATCTATAGCGACCACTTACAAACTATACGGACACAACTAGGTATTTTGTTTACTGTATCTGTCTGCAACAACCATTTACACTTTGCAAAATATTAGTTCAATAACTTAACATAATTTTTATGACAAATATGGCAGCCAACCACTTCATTTGGGACTAAAAAAGATTGACTGTTTGCAGTCAATAGCTCTCAGCTTATCAAATTCTGTTGTGTGGTGGTTAAAATGTTAGTACTCAATGACAGGATTGTTTAAAACAGCAGTTGATTCATTGATTCATGTACTAGTGAATGGAACAATACCATATTTCCCGCTTCTTTTGTATGGGGGGAGGGGGGGTGTCTTTTGTTTTGTTTTCTTGGTTTTTTTCTTTTATAGGGAGTGTATATTGGGGGGGGGGGGGGGGGGGGGGGGGCTTCTGTATGTGATGAACCAAAAGACCTACCTGTAATGTATTTATACATGACCTGATATCATTTTCTGCCTTCTGGCACAGAGCTAACATTGTAGTTTGGTCTGTCTGCAAACGGTTGTTTCTGGCAATCTGAATTATAAATAAATGTTAATTAGATAAGAATTTTGACACAGTGTTATCATTGGTAGTCGGGTCTGTCTATCAACAGTTGTTCCTGGTAATCTGAATTATACATATATGCTAATTAAGTAAGAACACTACTATCATAATCTGAATTATACATATATGCTAATTAAGTAAGAATTATATCATTGGTAGTCAAGTCTGTCTATCAACAATTGTTTCTGGTAATCTGAATTATACATATATGCTAATTAAGTAAGAATGTTAACACTACTAGCATAGGTCGTCGGGTCTGTCTATCAACAGTTGTTCCAGGTAATCTGAATTATAGATATATGCTAATTAAGTAAGAATTATATCATTGGTAGTCAAGTATGTCTATCAACAGTTGTTCCAGGTAATCTGAATTATATACCTTTATAAATACTTGTTGATATTATGATTGTGATTATTTAACGTTTCACAGCAAAGTTTGATATCAAATGAAACCTACTTCATATAGTCGGGATGCTAATCTTGTTGACATGGTTGGTGGAAAGTGTAAAACAACCGCTTGCTGTCTAAGTTGACGCAGTGATGGAACATATCTACAATGGTAAAAAAGGAAAGGTCACAGTATACGCAAAGATGTACATGTAAATTGAAAATAGATTAAATCAGTAACACCTGAATACTAGTACAAGTACCAGTGCCACACTCATTTAATACCAAGTATACAATACCATGGTTTCATTTTATTTGGACAGTGTCTTGACATTTCCAAGGTGTATCAAACCAACATTTTCATGAATACAGTCTCCAAAAGGCAACTAATTTCACAAAAATACAATGATGGACTTCTTTCCTGTAGTTTCATTTACCGTATAGTCCAACATTAGGAGATAAAAACTCTGTAATACTCTCTAAAACTGCAGTTTCGTAAGCACTCTCTTTGTGCTCTGTGAGCGTGTTACATGGTTGAAGTCATCTAGCATAATGAGTATCATCTGAATCCAACTCCCAATTTATATGCAGAGTAGGTCTTTAATTATTAGTTTAGTTGGAGGCTGAATGCCATCACAACTTTAAATCTATCTCCCAGTGAGATGTAGACAAAATGCTTATGACATCATCACTTTACACTCTATCTCCCAGTGAGATGTAGACAATGCTTATGACAGTATCCATGGTAACACTTTAGTCACCGACTATATACTTGCTTTGCACTGTTACAGATTCGGCCGACAGTTGGGTCAAAGGTTAGATTGCTAGGTCAAAGGTCAAAAGACTTACTGATCATTGCAAATACAAATGATTGGTCTGAGTAACATGAACTGGTCTTTCTTTTTCTTTTTACTTGGTGCACCAGGTATGGAAGGACGGTCACTGCCAGTGTCTCTCTTCTTGAGAAGTGACAACAAAACATTGATTGCAGGCTGAAATAGTATCATAGAGTTAATTTATTATCAAAAGTTGTTGATTTATCATTATTACATAATTATCATTATGATAAATATGGAGAATGCAGAATCTGTTATTAAACAAACGTCAGAACATACCACAGGATGCACGAGCAGAATGGTAAATTGGAAATAAATGCTACATTTCGATATGTCTACTATGGACCTTGCGTTATCACGATCCGTAGTATAGATGGAAACATCACATTCATTTCCAATTTACAATTCCAAAATAACTATATTTCACTTGTAACAGCCATTATCTCTTTTACAAGAACTCGCACTGAAAAGGGTTAATCAGTTTACACTTTTATCAGCTGTGTAAATAGCAGACCAATCATGGGAGTTCTGTCAATTTCATCGATGAGCTAAAAACTGGGAACTTACTGCTGGAGCACCATCTATTTCATCTATAATCAAACAGTTTGGTTTGTGGTCTTCACTTAACACCGACTGCATCTGTGTAGCTGCTTCTATCCGTGTACGGAATATATCAGGACTTCTATCATCACTGCAATGACAAAATGTCATCCCATCAAGTCTTTTAAAGTGACGCAAGCTGAGTTTATAAACATTTTACTCACAAGAAAATACTTACCTCGATTACCGTATAACATTAATGTCAATGCATGCATCCTATGACATCACAATTGTCTTCCAATTTTGTAAGACAGTTGATTGCCCTGTATGGATTCCTCGACATATTTTGGTACGTATCAAAAATTATGTCATCGGATCGTTTATTTGTCATATCTTAATACCAGGTCAATGTTGCAGCCAGAGGGGGTTTTTGGGTCATTTGACACACATTTTTTGGACCTGACCCACAATTTTGGAAGTGACGGGTCATAGATGACCCAACCCACGCTAAAATTGTATGCAAATATGTTTAGCAACATGACCACACCTATAGCAACAGCCAAATGATCGCATATATTGCATAGATAACAACAGGAGTAGAGGGGCAACTGCATAATCATTCAGCAAATATCTAGCATAGATCAGAATGTGGGTAAATATTTTTTTTAAACTGTACAGTTGTGCTACAATGCCAATGATTGGCGCTTTTTTTTATGTCCCTTGAAAATTTATGATGACCCAGAAAAAAAAAGTCTCGAGGCACTATGTCCCACTCTTTCAAAAGGCTGGCTGCAACACTGCCAGGTTTGAGTTCAGTCAATTACAAGTGATAATTATGTTTGCTTCAGTAAGTAGAATACTACGAGTCACTTTTAAACATGCAGCATATATCTCACCCAAAAATGTATCAACTCAGCTTTTGCCCCTTTAAGTTGTTTTGAACAAAACAACTGCAAAGTTTAAAGACTTGTTATTTCTGACAAATTAAAGACATATACTATGTTTAGTACAAATGAAATCTGTTATACCCTTACCTGGCATTCATTTCAACTACATTGTATCCGGCGTGTTTAGCAATGATGTGTGCTAGGGTAGTCTTACCAAGACCTGGTGGACCACACAGCAAAGCCACTTTATGGACTGGTCTTTTGTGAATATCTAGATCCTGAAAACAACAAAACATATCACCACATGATAAAATAAATAACTAGATATTATTCCCCAATATTGTTCTTTATTCAACCAAGGAAAATACAAGTGAACATAGGGGTCTATGTCACTACAAGTCACTAGATGAATAGTGACAAAACCCTTAGGTCACGAGTATTTTCCGACTGAATGAAGAAATATTGGAGAATAACATAATTATACCAATGCCAATAATATCAAAGAAAAATCAGGGAAAGTAATGGTAATTTTGAATGTTTTGACTCATATTTTGAACACAGCAGAACCAGTGATGTAGACATGCATTGTCATGACAACAGATGTGCGTTGTCATGACGTAGAATGACCACGTCCACAATACAAATTCCACATTTTTTTGTTCTACTTGACTTGTGTATTATATAGTATAGCAATCACTATTATACCAGGTTTTGAATATGATTGTGACTGTATTCTTGAAATGAAGAGATAGAATGCCACAGTATAATGAACATCATCCAGTAATCACCACAAAGGTGATATTATAGTAGGAAATACAAATAATACATTAACATGCCTAGTAGTTCTTTACCTATACTGTACCTTGCATTAACAAGTAAAAGGTAATTTTGTCATAGTGCCATTTGGTCTTAGAAGTTAGATAACAAAAACTTAAAATCACTCTCGTGTTGACATATCTTTACATGATGACAATGAACTTTTAATATATTCTAGCAACGGAGGTCTTGGTTTTACTGCAATAGACACAAACTAAAACCATTGTTGTTCAATATGGTAGATTACACAAGTGGATGATAATAGTGCCTCCGTTGTGCATATCTGATCACTCTGTCATCAACATAGTGTAAACACTGGAAATTCCAGAAAAATATACTCTACATCGATCATGGAAGTCATAAAAATGTCACACATTAAAGCAACGTTCATTCAATAGCTTATAGCAACATGTAGTCATGACAGTTTTAGTTTGTTTCTATCTTAGTAAACAGAGAGACATTGACTGCCAGTATAGTAAATCAAAGTAAGCCAAAAAGTAACCAACTAAATGACTCTGTCTCATGTCATGCATCTTCAGAAAACCAATTCTTGATGCATTGATTCTCTCTCTCAGCATAAGCATTGACAATATCATCGCTGATTACACTTACCTCGATCACTTCTTCTTGTTGCTGCCACTTTTTATTAAACTTATTTTGCTTTTTTGGATCTTGTTGGTTTTTTGTTGTAATTTTTAATTCCTTGCCAAACACCACATAATCCCATAGTTTTAGCCAATGTAGCAGAGTTCTATTAGTTCCATCGTCACTCAACAAGTCTGTATAATTTCTGGGAGTGTATTTTTCCACCCATAATGAACTCTTTGTTTTCTCACTCTCTTTTTCATTTTTATCATTCTCTTCTGTGTCTTCAAAGACAGCATCCAGTTGCCTTTATGGAAATAACACAAAGATTAACGTAAATTATACAACCCATAACACCCAAGTCAAGTGTTTCCATGGATTAATGTAAATAATACAACCCATAACACCCAAGTCAAGTGTTTCCATGGATTAATGTAAATTATACAACCCATAACACCCAAGTCAAGTGTTTCCATGGATCAATATATTATACAACCCATAACACCCAAGTCAAGTGTTTCCATGGATTAATATAAATTATACAACCCATAACACCCAAATAAAGTGTTTCCATGGATTAATGTAAATTATACAACCCATAACACCCAAGTCAAGTGTTTCCATGGATCAATATATTATACAACCCATAACACCCAAGTCAAGTGTTTCCATGGATTAATATAATTATACAATCCATAACACCCAAATAAAGTGTTTCTATTGTTTACAAAATTATTTATAGAATTCATATCAAATTTAAAAGTATACTCTTTCAATTGCTTTAATTGTGAATCTAGTATGTAACTTTTTGAACAGACTCTCAAAGTAAAGTAGATAAAATCTAAACAAGTTTCCCCATTTTTTTACCAGGGTTTCCAACCAATATTATGGTATGGAAATGTGTTCCTGAGTGTTTTATTGGTTCCCGCCAAATCATGGTACGACAAGGTATGGAAATCAGTGTGATTCACCAGATTACATCACATCTATCAGCACATCTATGACCTGGGTACAAATACCTACATACATCCTCTTTCTTCTGAGGAGAGTATTTGCTTGTATAAAAAAACTACAAGTTGGGAAAGACAGGATAAGCAAAGATATTGTATCCACTGTAACTTATCAAGCAAACACAACAAACTAATTACACTGAGTTCTTGCAATGTCCTCAAATTGGGTTTCCCACTATTTCTAAAGTGTTCTGAACTTTTAGTAATTTTATGTCAAAAAGAAATGCATTGCATGTTTTCTTTCTTACCGTGTTAGTGTTGCACTTATTCTTTCAGATTCAACAAGAACTTGTTTCCTCCTCTGCCAAGAAATATACATTCAAGATAAATAAAAAATAAATTTTAGAAAAACAAAAACTGATCTTTTTTATGAATATTTTTTCCAAAAAAAAGAAAAGAATTATTATTCTAACAGATGGATATGAAAGATGTTTTAAAGGAACGCTATACCGTATACATCTCAACTATCACAGATATGTTTCTGAACAGCACTCCTAGTGGCCAAACTATACAATCTTTTGTTTTTTTCTGATAACTGGAATATGGCATAGTATAAATCGATTCCTTTAAGTCAAGTTGTACATGTACTGTACCAGTGATACACTTCAGAGTGAACTACCTAAAACATCTCACACACTACAAATATTGTAAACTGATAGGTCAATGTATATGTTTAAAGGACAATGTCGGATTTGACTAAAATTTGGGTATGTCAAACAGTTGTAAATAGTAATCCAAAAATGTAAAATTTGAATATTTAGATATTATTCTCCAATATTTTCTTCATTCAGCCAAGGACAATACGAGTGACTTAAGGGGCCTTGTCACTATTCATCTAGCAACTAATACATGTGTAAGTGACAAATTCTTAGGTCACGAGTATTTTAAAGTTCAATAAAAAAAATATTAGGAAATAATATAATTATACCACCTCAAACATAATTTATAATTTATTAAATATTAGGAAAAATAATGGAGATTTGGAACATTTTGACCTATATTTTGAGCACCACAAAACTAGTAACATGTAGACAAGGGTTGTTGTAACATAGAACAACCTGGGTATATAATCCATATTTTCTGTTCAAAGACAATAACTTGGCTTCTGCATAGAATAATGGTATTTAATCAAGTACCCATGTGGCCAGCATTAGTTCTTTCCCAATTTTTTTACTCCAATTTAAAATAAACAATAATTTTTTTCAGTGCAACATGATAAAATTTATAATCTGACCGTACCTCATCTTCTACTTGTTCCTTCAAATCATAGATTGGTGTTGACAAAAGTTGAAATGAACTTTGACCTCCAAGTACATCCTTGTACTGACACTTCTAAAATTAAAAATTACAAAAAAAAATTGTAGTCAAACATAAAATTGAGATGGAATTGATTCTATGATACCTTAAAAATAAGGAAACTTAGAGAATAACATTTGCCACATTTGTACCATGTATTGATTAAATTAGATACAATTGGCAATTTTCGACATTCAAAATTTCTTTCCCCAGCTTATGAATACCAAAATCTGAATATTATTATCATTTAACTTTCACTTCTAATTAAACTCACTTGTGATATTGTAGTCTTTGATATTGACAAAAAATTTAATAAAAAATTTCCCTTTTTATCAAATCTCAAAACCACCCAAAACATGAAGAATTTAGTTTTTAACTTGCTTTCATGAGACTTGAAGCCGTTTCACATTTTACCCAAGAATGAGGAAAGCCATGAACACAACGAGTAACACCTACTTGAGTTTTCCTGTCATTTTACCTGATTTCCCAACCAAAATTATATAAATATGTATGCCAGTTTTACTGGATTTCCCCCTCTCTGTTACAGGGGTTGCAAGACCTCAGCAAAACCACTGGAAATAAAATAATATCATTATATACTATATAGATGTAATTACATCCAAGCTTGTTACCTTTGTCTTGCGTATTGTGTCAATGTCTTCTTTCATTCTGATGTAGCGTCTCTGTCCATCATAGCCAGTCACCGTCATAAACGGACAGTTTGGTTCCCTTGTTAACAGACAACTTTGATGCTTTGACAACTTCTTGTCAACCAAATCAACATTTACACTTCCTTGCCCAATGACATTGAACTCGTCAATTTTTGGTGCTCTATAGTGTTGTATTTTTCTCATCAATATCTCATCAGCATCTGGAGAAGGTGGTGGTGTAATCTCAAAATCATTGTCTTGGGGCTGAGGTTCCGGTGTTCTTTCTCTCTTTTCTCGTATTCTGGGTTTCTTTCTTCTAGGTGCTGTGAAGGACAGAGGTCAGTTTTAGAACCGTAAAACATCATGGATTATATACTCTGATAAAACCTAAAGGCCAAGTTTGGATATGGATTAATATTTAGTTCTGAAATAAAGTTCAGATTAGGATTAAAATTTAGGCGTGAGAACAGTTGTCTGGCAGAGCTGTACAGTACTATATATAGACAAACTTGGTTCTGAACAAAAGGATAATCCTATGTAATCCTGACACTAAATATCCCTAAAGCAAGAACCTGGGATTGAAACCCTGGCCTTTAATGGGGTACAGGCAAGGTTTCTTGCATTAGTGTTATCAGTGGATTACATTGATTACACATTATTTTGTACTGTATCAAGATAGTCTATAGCCTGGTCTGCCAGACAACTGTTTCTCACATCTAAAGTTTAATCCAAATTTCAACTTTTGACCAGAATAAGGGTCTCGTCATGACGCAACACCATTTTCCCATGTTCCAGCTGGCACCCTCTGATGTCATACGCCAATGTTGGTTTTTCATCCAATCTGGCCCTAATTGTATACTTCATAAGACTACAACTGCCCTTATTTTCATATGACAAAATTGGAATACATTAACTTACATGGTAAAGGTGCATCAATGACAAGTTCACCATCACTGTCAGATAGTGGATCATAACCTTCATCTTTATCACGTTTCCTAGACTTCCGATCTTCAAAATGTTTTATCCCAGTAGGAGTATCCCCAAGATTGTTGTGTCTTCTAACATCGTTGGCTTTCAGTGTTGCCGTATCATTTTTGACCTCAGGTGGACTGATGACTCCATTGACCGCTGACCCCAAGTCAGGTGACTCTAAGCTTGTCATCACCGGCAGTGGTGAATCCTCCATACATGGCTTTGTATTTGTATGTTTTGGGGTTGTGAAATGCAGTGTCTTTTTAGAAAGAGAAGGAGCACTTGGAGGTGGGATATCAATATCTGCAATGAAAATAATGTATAGAAATGTTAAATATAGCTTTCTGGTGAAATAGAATGATCATTCTAACATCTTTTCTTTTAGAAAATTATTTTCCGCTAAAAGTAAAAGTCTTTCAATGTACTGCACAGGACACTTTGCTATTAGTAATTGTAGTGTGTGTTGAGTATAGACTAGTTCCTATACTGTATCATTACGATTTATACCTTCATTCACAGTACAGTCAAAACTGTTGCTCTACATGCTCTAGAAGTCCTGAGATGAATGAGATGCAATTTAAAATTCATCCACAGCCATCCACACAGTCATTAACATCATGTCTTTGGTAATCAATCACAAAATTCTAACCAATAACACAGTCCCTCATAAAGTAAGTGTTTATTGGGGAACTTATGTAATGTCCAAATATGGTATATTTGTCAGCTCAGGATACTTATACACTGTTACTGTCACTATCACAGCTGGGGTTCATGGTTACTGATTAGATGAACAACTTTCTGTGTCAATCGAGGAGACTTTGACCAGCCTGTGGTTTAGATCACAGTTGGCAACCAGACTATGAGTATAACTATAAAGATATATTAGTATTAGTTACTCTCTGTAACAAAGTTTTATAATCAGTCCAACTATAGTACAACACACCAAAAAATTGGAAACAGTAAATAAATTATAAATAAATATTTGAAGTGTGGAGACAAGGAATGTAAACTCAATATACAGTTTGGTAAATGTTTTCATGTCATATTTGTAGACTGTGCTAGTAGTAGTACTGTGTTGATATATTTCAGTGTCCAGTATTCTAAGTTGAACCATACACACAAAGTTGCCCCCAAAACTACAAGTGGGCTTCTTTGAGTATACAGCTGCTACGAGTTTACACATTATGTTATTATGACCATCTTATGATTTAATGACAGCAGAATTCAGCTGCTTATAACTTATATAAGTTGTAGAAAAATACCGACCTTCCTCCATTTCATTCATAAGTTCAAGTTCGTCAGCATACTGCTGTTCAAAGTCATCATATTCGTCCATGAGTCCTGGATCGAAGTTAGCCATTTTTGTGATCTTCTCCGTAAATCAAGAAAGCAACTTGCAAAGCTTACACGAAAACACCGACAACAACTTTGAAAATCACTAGAAAATGGCTCTGCGACATCTTTAGAAATTTCCCGCGAAAGCATTGAGCATGCGTAGAATACTTATACCGGAAGTTGTATTCACCGGAAGTAAATACGGCGTGTTCGGCTGGAAGACTTGCAACTATAAACAGAAGCATCTGCTCCTCATGTGAGTTGAGTTAGGAAAGAAGAGGGTTTACTTTTGAACATGCTGGAGTCATTCACAACTGAATTGAAGTCCATACTTTGAAAGTTTGACATGATCTGGTAAGCATGGAAACAGAAGCGACCCTGGATGACATTTCAGTTTTATACAAAAGCGAGAATTACGTGATTGTCAACAAACATTATGATGTAATGATTAATCACCAAGATCCAAATCATGACGTCACAGTGAGTAACCAGTTAAAAAGATTACATCCTGAACTTGCAGACACCACAGTGGTACATGATTTCAGGTATGTCAATCCATAGACCCTCCATGCATGAGTCTACTGGTCAATCCACAGGGAGCTCAGGCTCAGTTTTGTTTGCAAATACAAATAAACAAGTAAACAAACACAAACAAACAAGTAAACCAACAAACAAACATAAACAAATAAACTGATTATTACATGAATAAACAAACAAACACTACCCCCCCAAAAAAAAAAAAAAAATGGAGACTCCATTGGTGACTGTTTTGGAGGGGTAGTTTGTTTGTTTGTTGTTGTTTATTCATGTAGTAATCAGTTTATTTGTTTATGTGTTTGTTTGTTTGTTTGTTTGTTTGTTTGTTTGTTTACTTGTTTATTTGTATTTGTAAACAAAACTGAGCCTGAGATCCATGTGGTCAACCTCATCATGGATGTATTAGTGGATGTATTCTCCCCCAATACATCCATGATCTGATTAAAATCTGATATGGTGAAAGCGGCTTTATTTCTTTATTTACCTCTATTTCCATCTCTTTTTTGTCAATTTTTTTTCAATTTTTGTTCTGGGTGTGATCACTGAACATAACATCCCACTGCTGCCACCAATGTTAAGAGTTAGAACAAAGCACCAGAACTCAAGAGTTGTCAGAAACCTTGATCTACTTGTGTAATCAGTATGATACACTACTTTCACCCCCAGAACAACAAAACAAAAAAGAACAACAAATAAGTGAACAAATAGGGGTACATAAAAAATCAAGCCGTTTTCACCACATCAGATTTTAATTAGATTAGTAAACTGTTGTCCTGCTTGCAGACGATTCTAACAGTCCCTTTCATTTAGGGATAATGTCAGTATTGAGTCCTGTACTCTATCTGCTGGCAGGACTATGTAAACTGCTGCATCAGTGCATGTTACTTAAAAAATACTGTCTAGCAGAATGCACCTCACTTAAAGTACTGAAAGTTTCCGAATGGCAAAAGTCCTTGGGTAAAATTTGAACCATAATTTTACCCAGTCAACCCAGGGGACATGGTAGGAAATACATTGCAATGACAAGTCATGAATGTATTTTCATACAGTATTTTTCCACACTGCTCAAAGTGCCCCCAGACCTTTAGTGACACAGTTGCCCTATATACTTCCTCAACACTCTGGGAATGCATGTAATTGCATAAAAGTAAGATTCATGACAGAAAATGTAATGCACTCCATGCACAGTTGGGGAAAGCTCCATGTAAAAATACAGCATGCGCATCCAATGACCAAGAGAAAGCAAAGCAAGTTCCCAGTTTGCATTTAATTTATTAGGTATAGATTGCATTATACTTTGTGCAGTCTACCAGTGGCTTTTTATCTGGCACATTCTTCATCAGAATATTTTATTCATTTAAATGCCTGCACATATGAGAAAACAGAATTAATAGTTCCACTTTTTTGTAAACAACTTGCTTAGTCATGTTCTACATGAGATTGAGAGATTGTCTTTAATTTAAAACTCTCAAATGAATGAGTTCATACTTGTGTATGAGAAAAAAAAGGGGAGAAAAAGTTATTATGCATTCTTCAAACAAGTTTGGGTCCTTATTCAATTATTTCATAAGGTTAATATACATTTATTTCCAGGCTATGAGGGCACTAGTAGACATCTATAACCACAAGGGTTGTCAGCAACTATTTCCTGAGGCTACAGTTCCAGAGTTAAAGCTGGCTGCAAGCCGAGGGAAAGTGTTCCTACATAACAGCACAGGGGAGGGATAATTTAATATGACATCTACTAGTGCCCAAGTAAGTCCAGGCAATATTGTTTTTCACATTCTCAGACAAATATCCTTTCCATAGTCAAAGCAAATCATCGGTAGAACAGGCTACATGAATAGTGCCCTATGGAAAATAGAATGTGACTAGTGTCTCACTTTATGTAAATTGAGGTCACTAATCCATACCATGTGACACGAGCTAAGCCAATCACTGAAGACTATGAAAGTGATGTGTTATAACATCAGTTATTCTATGTCTATTATTTTCTAAGGTTTGTTCATCAATTGGATTATTCAACCAGTGGTGTACTGTGTCTGGCTTTAAACAAATCAGCCTGTGCTGTAGCTACAAAGTTATTCCAAGAAAGACTAGTACACAAGGAGTATGTGGCACTGGTAGGTTCATCACTATTAACGTAGAGTCTATAATGCAGGACAGTACAATATAGTTACTTTGGAATGGTAAATTGGAAATGAATGCAACTTTTCAATCCATCTGCTACGGACCTTGATCATGCAATGATTTTAGCCACCAACATCAGACAAAGAAGACTCATCATTAACAGAGACCAAGGATACCAACTACCATCAATTTATGGTCATATTATTCCGCCAGTCCAGAGAGAAACATCAATGCTGAATAATTAAATCATTGTGTAATCAAAGTCTGTAGTAGATAAATAGAAACAACGCATTCGTTTCCAATTTATCATTCCAAAGTAACTATATTGTACTCTCTTATTGATTCTTGGAATCCATGAACAATATCCTCTCCACTCTATAATGCACTTTTATTGCTACAGTAAATATATATATTAGTTCTATGAGATACAGTCAATGTATATATTAGTTCTATGAAATCATGTTTTCATTGTAAATGTCACTGGAGAACTTCTGCATATTGTCATCCAGGTCAGTAAAATACCAAAATATTTTGTAACTTTGGTATCGCATTTTTGTCCAGGTCAGAGGTCATATTGATAAAGACTTCATAGAAGTAGAAAAAGAAGTTGCTGAGAATCTAGAAGATGGATGCAGTCACATGATGTGTGTACCAAATGAGTCTTCCCAACTCTACAGTAACAAGAAATCTGCTTTAACTCACCTCCAGGTCCAACATAGAGGGCGCTATGATGGTAAACCTGCTACCAAAGTCCTATTATTTCCTAAAACAGGTAATATTCTTCAGTGCAGCACTAGAGTTCTCAGCATGTATTTGGTAATACATCAGTGGTGTATCACTACCTTTGTTATTTGATTGTGTATGTAGTCTTTTCTGTTCATTCTACTTGGTGTAGTCATAGTTTGTTCAAGTTTTAGGTTGACAAAACAATATTTATGTTAAACAGAATGGAATTAATTTTTCTTCAACTGTAATAAACGGAAAGTCCAATCAGACATATTTCTGTCTTTAGTACACTTGTATTGATTACTGCTATCAACTTAAAGAAAAAGTCCAGTCAGACTTATTTCTGTATTGATTACTGCTATCAACTTAAAGAAAAAGTCCAGTCAGACTTATTTCTATCTTTAGTACACTTGTATTGATTACTGCTATCAGCTTAAAGAAAAAGTCCAGTCAGACTTATTTCTGCTTTAGTACACTTGTACTGATTACTGCTATCAACTTAACTTACGTATGATTTTGGGTGATAAAATAGTGCCTCGGTAACTTACTCAACTTTTAAAATCTTGTAATGAAGCCCTCCTGCTCAAGACATGCCTTAGGCTATTTTGGGGATTTTGAAGGATATGTAGGAAAACCTCTGTTGATCATGTGATGAATACCCACATCTCTATATCTTAATATATACAGTGTAGTAAAGGCACAAATATGCCTGACTTGGGTTTTCCTTTGATTTAAAATAGTTATGAATGTATTTAGCAAGATCAGAGGTTATTTGATGCATCACAGTAATAATATCACAGTGTAATTTCCTCCCATATGTTATGAATATTTCGAAAAGTTTTAAGTTGATCTAGAAATTTAAAGACCCCATAATCATAATTTTTGCGTGTTATAAAAATGTAAAGAGAAAGGCCATCTCAGATTAGGATTAAAAGGGTTTGTGAGAAAATTGGTTGTCTGGGAGAACTATCGAAAAAAATAGTCTTTAAAGGCCAGGGTTTCAATCCCAGGTTCTCACATTAGTGTTATCTTCCATGAGGATTACATAGGATTATTCTTTTGTTGTGGACCAACAAGCTCTGCCAAACAACTTTCTTTCATAACTAAATTTTAACCCTTTCTCTAAGCGGGCCAACAAAAACTACATCAATCTAATCATTATGGATTGACATGATCACACAGCATTAATCCAAGAATCCAGGATTGAATTACAAATCTTTCTACTGTGTGTTACTACTTTGTATTGCAGGTAGAAGACATCAGCTGCGAGTACACTGTAGTTCTATTGGTCACACTATCATAGGAGACTACACATACAGTCTGAGACAAGATACAGAACCTTATCGTATGATGTTACATGCACATAGGATTATCATTCCAATACCTAATGAGCATATCGATGTCACAGCACCAGATCCATTCATGCCAGAAATTGACCCCAAATGGCAGCCGCTTGCAGCAAGTTGACACCAAAGATTAGACATTGGTAAAAGCTGACATGGAGTGGTCGATGAAGATGGGAGGGAGGGGGGGGGCTTAGTATGCAGTACAATTTGTGAAGAAAATAAAGTGTAAATTACAAATTACATAAAAAAGAATCATCTTTATTCTCTTTCTATTTACTTGTAAAGACATTCAATGTACGAATAACAGAGGAAATTATATCGTGATTCATGCTAAGTAACTTGGCTTATTGTGTAAATATTTTATAGCACCTTCACCTATCTCATTTAATGTTGCTAAAATCAGCATGTTGACTTTTGATCCCAGTGTCATCTAAGACTCTTTCAAATTTAATATCATCATCAATGTTCATTATTTAGACATTTATAAGTATATTTATACCTCTCAGCAGTGTGTCTTGGACAGTGCTGTAAAAGAGGCTGTGGTTTATGACAATGATACTATGGAATAAAGAACTCATCTTTCCCAATCCTTCCCTGCCTCATTCTGCCTTTCTCCTTCTTGAAAAGACGCAAACACATATACGGTACTTTTCTCCCATTGAGACATTGGTATCAATTAGTGTAGTTGTTCGATATAGGTTTTCAAAATATGAATTCTCCAGTTTATTCTAAAATCTTGTCGGTTTATACCTTCCCATGTATAGCTGTAGGATAATCATATATAGTTGTATCCACATTTTGTTTCAAATTATGCCAACATAAACATGATCATAAATTTTGAGACTATTTAAGTTTACAATGTAAGATCGTCTTCATAATAGAAGAAATTAGTGGGTCTATGTATATAATAAATAAATAATCTCATGGTTCCCCTATGTCTGTATCCCACATCACCTATCGGCGCGGAGGGATACGGCCGATATAAGGGGAATCAGTTGTCCTCGATGACGTAGCACTCATTCGGATATTATATATAAATATCACGGGTTGACTGGATATTTCATTCATCAAGTTTCTCAATACGATAACTGCATTTGACTCTGTATGTACTAGAGACGGAAGGTTCAAGGTTAAAGTATATCAGGCATCACCTAATAACATTTCTGTTATTCCCTTTGTATCATTTTTTGTAATTTTAGGTTCCCCGCCCATTTCATCACAAAGTCCCATTTCTGCGTTGGTCTACGTTGGCATGGTTTTAGCATTGCTGTCCGGATTATTGCGTCTTTGTGACGTACAGACTTCGGCTCATCAAGACACAACCCAGTTGCTGAGTGTTCCAACATACGAGTCTGATGACAAAATAAAAATGTGGGGGAAATGTCATAGAGAGAAAAAATATAACGACTTTTTCCTTTGTTTCACAATTTTTTTAAAAAGAAACCCTGAAAGCTCTGCCATACAGCAGGAAGATCAATTTTGGTAGTGCAAACTACAGCACAAACTCAAACTAACCAGTACTAATAACCTGTGACTGTGGCAAAATTTAGCATTTTGGTTACAGTATACTCAAGTGGCAATATCACAGGTGACAAGAACAGCATCAACTTTAAAGTGATCAATCCAGAAGACAGTTATAACCCAGATATTGTCGAATAGGGCTTAGATTATGGAGGAGAGGCATGTATCTTGTTTCAAAGCACCTTATATCCGTCATATTTATCTTAAATGTCATGGTATTCTTCTGCACTATTCTCTACGTTAAGAATCAATCTCTCGGCAGTATATAGTCTGGAAATATGCCGGTGGTGGGCCGATAGGCAGACATGACGTATTTTACAGTCTATTGACTCGGATGACAACATGAACCCAGAATGCCATCCACGAATTTGTGCTTAAATAATATCGGAAATAGTACAGTGCTCAACTGTTTAGACGAATTCCCAGATAATACATTGGGTGCGAACACCAACATCTTACAAGTGAATGGTCATTTATAACCGTCTACCAACCTTTTGGTGATATCTCCATTCCTGTGATCCTCCACGTCGATGGCATTTCGATATACGGACGAGTGTATCCGGTGGTAGGTACGACAAACACGTCCCGTCTACCCGAATTTCATTACGTTTTGTGTATATTATTAACTGGTGCTGAACAAAGATAGAAATAAAGAACATCTAATATACCAGACATAACTCTACTTTCAAATCCCCATTGGTCAATTTACTTCATTGCTATACAGTCATTGCAGCTCTGGAGAACAGTTAACCTGTGGTGCCGACATCGACAATACAAGAGACACTATCAGGGAAATTCTGAACTCTTTTATCAAACGTAAAAGTTATGCTTCAAATGATATAAGCTTATATGAGTGGTACGAGTATTTTTGTAATCTTTATCAGCAATGTGGGGATTCAGAGCGTGGTGATAAAGATTTTCTACAGTCAGTTGATGATACTTTAAAGAATTTGGATTCGTTATTTACTCCAGGTGAAGTTGACAATGATCTAAATGCTCCGATCACAGAAAATGAAATATTGGCAAGTTTGAAATCTGGAAAGGCTCCTGGTCTTGATGGACTACCTGGTGAATTTTACAAATACTCTGTAGATATTATTATGCCTTTTCTTTCTGTCTTATTCAATTCAATTTTTGAATCGGGAAATTTCCCCGATACATGGTCACGAGGGGTCATCATTCCATTGTTTAAGAAAGGAGACAAAAATGACGTAAACAACTATAGGGGCATATCACTATTGAATGTTCTTGGGAAGATTTTCACGTCTATCTTAAACTCTAGGCTATCAAATTGGGCTGAAAGTAACAATATTATTTCCGATTGTCAGGCTGGTTTTCGTAAGAATCATAGCACTGTAGACAACATTTTTGTTTTGCATGCCGTAATTCAAAAATATTTAAGTGTCAGAAAAGGCAAATTCTATTGTTTATTTGTTGACTTTTCTAAAGCCTTTGATAAGGTAAACCATTCTTTATTACTGTATAAGCTTTCTGTTCTTGGTATTGATGGCAATATGTTTTCCATTTTACGTTCAATGTACTCAAGCGTAAAGTCTTGTGTTAAGTCAGGTGAAATTGCGTCGAGATCTTTTGATTGTCCAGTTGGTGTTAGACAGGGCTGTATGCTCAGCCCAATTTTATTTACATTTTTTATAGAGGAACTAAATAATATGTTAATTAATTCTGATTCTATTGGCATTCAATTAACACAGGATTTGCATGACCTTTTCTCATTGTTATATGCAGATGATGTTGTTATTTTTGCGGATACAGTTGTACACTTGCAAAGACTTATCAATATTTTAGGTCAATTTTGTGAAAAATGGAAAATGAAGGTAAATATGGACAAAACGAAAATTATGATTTTCAGAAAGGGGGGGCATAGAGCCAAATCGGAAAAATGGGTTTTGAATGGGCAAATTATTGATGTTGTAAGCTATTACAAATATTTAGGTCTACTTCTCTCCTCCAGAAATACTTGGGGCAAGACCGTTGCTACTTTAGCTGAGCAAGCAAACAAAGCTCTGAATATTTTGTTAATTGCAAGTAAAAGAATTGGCGGTTTCCCTTTTGACATACATTTCATGCTGTTTGATACAATGATCAAACCCATTATCCTGTACGGCTCTGAAATATGGGGCTATCAGTGTTATGATATTATTGAACGTCTTCAGCGTAGATGGTGTAGGGTCTTTCTGGGCTTACCACCTAGTGCGACTAACGAGGCAGTTGTAGGAGAGTGTGGACGCGTACCAGTTTTCGTATGGTCACTTAAACGTTGTGTTAATTTTTGGCTTAAATTAATCGAGCTACCTCCCCATCGATTGCCTCGTCAAGCGTATCTTATGTTATATAATTTAGATTTAATGGGTAGACACAACTGGGTATCCTCTGTTAAAAATATTTTATATTCTTATGGGTTTGGACAAGTATGGCTTTGTCAAGAAGTAGGAAATAAGGATATCTTTATTAGCGAATTTGTAGCAAGAGCACAAGACATTTCGAAACAATTATGGTGGACTCATATACAGTCTAAACCTAAATTGCGTACATATGTAAATTTTAAGAGTTTACTTGAACCCGAGAAATATTTATTTTTGAACTGTGATTTTAAAGTACGACAGATTATGGCATGTTTTCGGTGTGCATGTTTGCCTTTAGCTATTGAAACAGGTAGACATGAGGGTATAGAAAGTACGGCTAGATTTTGTCAAATTTGTAAAAGAAATATGATTGAAGACGAGTACCATTTTTTGTTTGAATGCTTCCTTTATAATGATTTGAGATTGAAATTTATTCCAGAGAATTTCATACTGTTTCCTAACCTATGTAAATTTAACCGTCTGATGGCCTCAAAAGATGATGCTGTCCTTAGGAAACTATCAAGTTATATCTATAAGGCTTTTCAGATACGTAAAGAAATTTTGTCTTCAAGTTAAGTGTTGATTCTGATTTTTTATAACTTTATCGTACCTCTGTATGTTTGTATGTAACTGTGCTTTCATTTCACTGTAATGTAGATCCCTTGATTTCACGCACTCTGTAACTGAAAGTCATGATCTGACTTTGAATTTTTTGTAACCTCCTTGCAAATGGGCCGGAGGCCTGGAAATGCAATAAAACTATCTATCTGACACTATCAGTTCTGATATTCAAATACATTGTATCATAGTTGGCGAACACTGACAGACATGCAACGTGCAATACAATATTTTATTTATCAGAATTTTTTTTTTCATTTTTTTTCATTCACTGCTAAGTCGCTTCTTGTCTGCACCATCAACATTATTTCAAATGCCTGCTACTTCTAAACTGTTATCCAGAGAAAAAACGAGGGAATCTGCAAGTATTTTCAGAGTCTTGTATCGTTTAATAATGAATGTACGTATTTATCACAATCCAAGAAATACTACGTGTTCCTGTGGAATTTGTTCTATTCTGCAATTATTAGTTGGTGGGTCACGGTTTTTCCGGGTATAACACTATTTAAAGTGTAGCAGTGTCTTCTTTTTTCAAATTATATTTTGTTTTGTTTGCCTTCAGAAGATGATGCCAAGGTACACTGATATACAGCACATGATGACGTATAAGGACGTTACTTTACCTCATTTGTATTGTTATCACATTTCTTTACATACATGTATCTAGATTTATCCGAGAAGCCATAACGTTTAGATTCTATTGATAGTAGCCAAGGTGAAAAGTCAATGCACTCGTTCGTCTTATTATGTCGAACCTGTGGGGGAAAAACAGGTTCATTTTGAGTATAAGTCCAAACTCGGGCCACTGTGTAGAATTTTCTATAGTGGTCTGAGGTACAACTAAAGCAAGACGTCAATTCAAGAAAGACCGACCAACAATTTCGTATGTGTCATTGTCGTAAACCACGTCCTCTTTTACGGCACCGTCCTAGACCGTCCGTCCATACATTGTATATAGATAAAATAAATAAAAATAAACATACACAAACAAGCAAACGAACAAAATAAGTAAATGAGTAAATGAAAATACCTTTTTAAACTCATGGATACTATATACATGTATGTATGTATGTATGTATGTATGTATGTATGTATGTATGTATGTATGTATGTATGTATGTATGTATGTATGTATGTATGTATGTATCTTTCTATCTATCTGTCTATCTATCTATATATATGTGTGTGTGTGTGTGTGTGTGTGTGTGTGTGTGTGTGCGGGCCTGTTTGCTATTGAAATAATATACTGTGTTTCTATATATTATTAGTTAATCGTGGCTTGGTGAATGTTTAATACTACCCCTGCCACTGACCATCAACTTTTCTTTCAAAAATTGCAAATCAGACCCCATAACCATAGTCTCGGTCACCCAGACTCCTCTCTGACTTCCACTACGACCAGAGAAATAAGACTGTGGTAGAGGCGGCTCCCTCCACGACCAGAGAAATACGACTGTGGCAGAGACGGCTCCCTCCACGACCAGAGAAATAAGACTGTGGCAGAGGCGGCTGCAACTACGATCAGAGAAATAAGAATGTGGCAGAGAAGGAAGTCAGGGGAGTCTGGGTAACCAAGACTACGGTAACTGGAAACACAAATTGTTAGCCTTCCGTGTTGATACTAAGAAGGTTATCTTGCTCACTTTTGTATTAAACATACCTGAAACACTCCGTAGAATTCTATTGGGTAAGGAACCTCTGGATAAATATTTTTCAGATACCAGTGAAAACTGTGACAGTGCAGTGACCTTCTGAGTTGATGTCTGGCTGTCAAATCACCAGGGTCGGTCT
>NC_135553.1:24469448-24519448 GCF_964340395.1 Glandiceps talaboti
ATAGTCTGATCGACCCACCATGCTCCATGGCCAGTCAAGATGAGGTCAGGATAACCACAGACAAGTCTGAGGGATAACATAGATCGTCCAGTTGGATCGATCAGACAGATTGTCCCGCCAAATTAATCCACCCAGATTCACCTCCAGAAACATTCAAAATTACAACAGATATAGCCCAGAAAAGAGGCGTTTCTCAATATGTAAAGCATATTAAAATCGTACTACAATTCTTATTTAAATGTCAAGTTTTACGTCACTAGTCATTTGATACAGTTTATTGGACTAAAGTTCTTGATATTTGCATATCGTGACGTGATATTCAGATTATCATCTTCGCGTACCAACGCTTATTACTATTACTGTTATTCTTAATAAATTTAATAAGTTTGTTTGATGTCAACCCGCCACTGACGTTACTAGACGTTACTAGACGATATGTCGATCATCCCAATATCGCACATAATAATTTCTTTTGTCTTAAGTTTCGCACTTTACTGCTAACAGAGGCTATACAAATACAACCGGAGATCAATTTCATAATCTCATTGTTATCGCTAATTATAGTTTTCTCCATTGTTTCATCCAGTTGCTTTCTTTTGTTATTCATGTTTTATTGTATCAATATGGAACGCTGTCCTTTGTGTCCAAACTTGTAAATTAGTGTTGTTAAAGTGCTGGGTTAAAGACAATATGATTAAATCGATACCGAGATGGTTTTACTTAGTATTAGAACGCTTTTTAGGTACAAAATATTTTAAGTTCATTTTTACCTTTGGAATTTATGTGACAGCAGCAGTTGTTTGATGTTATATAAGCTTACAAGTTATCACCAGACTTAAATAGAAAACTGCCTACGAATCATCAGAAAGTCGCAGTAAAATCACATTACTAGTATGTCTTTCACCTGATCTACACATGATGAATTGCCGACTTCTTATCACAACTCGTAAGAATCGAGTTGCTAAAGATAATTGGTAAAGTTTCTGTGATTTTTAGACGTACTGGAAAATATGTATCGTTAAACATTGTCACTTTTCATACCTATTTCCTCTGTCTAAATAGTATTGACATAATGTACATTATGTAGTGCCCAAAATATAACCGGTACAGATATGAAATACTTAAAACTTACCCGGAGAAAGTACATCTTCTATATTGCCATCATCAACAGCATTGTGAATGACAGGTTTCTGTAGTAATGCCGCCTTGTTGATAGGTAAATCAACATGCCTGTCAGCAACACCAGTTTGATGGCTGGACTTCTGGACTAATACATCGCTATTGGCAGGCGAATGATAGATATGTGCGTACACCAATAGCAGATAAATGTTTGCAAATACAACTGAAAATAACACCACTATGACACAGGCTACCATCAACGTACGCTTTGACCTATTTATAAGGGTGCCCATGGTCTAATAACGATATTAAAACTATTCCAGAGAAGTTCTCTCAGCAATCCCATCAACTGTTGGTCGCCATACAACTGAAGTCCCAAGAAGTTCATACTATTAATCCTGTATTCCATTCTACTGATATCGGCCACTACGATAATATATCGCCATCTTCGGAATAACCTCCAGCCATATCATGATACAATTTTATGACACGCAAGCTGTCATTAAGGGGGATTGCATTCAAATAGTTCGGGGGGGGAATCATGGACGGACACAACTTGAAGTTAAATCATATAATAAACATTGATGTGGATGTAGAAGGCTCCTGGAGCTTACTAAGTATATCTTTGTAAAAAAAAAACATTTTTGGAGCTAGCAGTGAAATGTTTTTTGTTTTGCTTTTCATTGTGTTATTGGACATACACTCTGATTCTCACTAATTTAAGTATTTAGTTTTGGAGGATGTTGTCAGAATTCTTCAAACTGCATATAGATTGCTATGTCTACTTTTAGGACTCATTATGATGGCTATTCTCTTTTTAAATGTAAAACGTCTTCTAATATATCAGTATTCTAAACGATATAAACACAAGAGGCAAAGAGAGACAGTCTAAGAGGATACAAAGATGGAGATATCTCTCTCTAGTTCTTAATAAACGGCACTTCTTTTCCTCAGAGAGAGAGAGAGAGAGAGAGAGAGAGAGAGAGAGAGAGAGAGAGAGAGAGAGAGAGAGAGAGAGAGAGAGAGAGAGAGAGAGAGAGAGAGAGAGAGAGAGAGAGAGAGAGAGAGAGAGAGAGAGAGAGAGAGAGAGAGAGAGAGCCTCCCTTCCTAAACACTGATGAATACAGCCCTGGGCATGTAGCGTCTGCTGCTGTCTATGGATGTGGTGCTTAGATGTCAACCTCTCGAGAATGAGGTCATGGTACTATATCTGACTCGTCAAAGCATGCATTACAAACAAAGCAAGGTCTATCACATTTGTCATTGACGACATTCTCACAGACAGTTCATCCAAGCGTTAAGGTCTACCCAATTATAGATATGTTAATTCTTGGAACAGGTCAAGAAAAGGTCAAAGAACGTATGTGATGAAGGTTCAAATGGTATGAATATCAAAGGGGTGAATATTAAACTAGTGTATGGCTAGAAGATAACGAGTTCAAATCATTATTTCTCTGATTAATGAAATAGCTGAATTAAACATACATACGCCAACACTATGTATAAACATTATTTTAATAAGTAACTTATAACGTCGAAATGCAACTATTGGGTGCTTTCAGTCACACTTTTGTTCTTGGGTATTAAAAAGTGTGCATTTAATTAAATATGCAATTTAATGAAAATATTGCATGCACTGGGTGCTTACAGGCTCACTTTGTTCGTATGAATTAAAAAGCGCGGACTGACAACTGCATAATGAGTGTTCATATACTGTAGTTTGTT
The DNA here is from genome assembly GCF_964340395.1 of Glandiceps talaboti. NCBI lineage: Eukaryota > Metazoa > Hemichordata > Enteropneusta > Spengelidae > Glandiceps > Glandiceps talaboti. The sequence continues at coordinate 24,472,293 of NC_135553.1, forward strand.
CCTTTGAATAGGAAAAAGTCCTTGTCTCATTGCCAAATCTTTTCGCAGAGTATATTAATCAAAAGTTCATGCACATTTTCTTACACATACTACTAACTAACAGACAAACACGTCGTATAGTATTTGAGTTTACAACGTTTTATATAATTTAGTAAATACATTTGAAGATATAGAAACATAAGGCAGCAATATCATAATTGGATAATAAATATGAAAATGGTCTTCTTTAAGACACATGGGTTAATTTAAAACTTATTCAGATTTGTTGTAAATCTTTGTGTTGACTCTTAGATGGACATTTCCATCACCGAGTTACTAGTAATACTGCATTTACAATATTTGACCCTTTTCGACGGACAACATTCCATTTCGGGCCATATCATCGGTAATAGAACCACCCCCTTCTCGCAAGCAGGTCATACTCAGTTGATTCACAACAAACAAATTAGATAAATGTATGTCTGGGACAGTGCCGTAAAAAGGGCATGTGATTTTACGACGATAAACCATCTCGACTACAACATGCATGTTCAACGTCTTATCTTCCATACTTTTTTTCAGAACTGAAAACAGACTCGGGCAAATACGAATGCTGTTCCCATATCCTGATATCCATTGTTAGCTAATATTCTATTCCAGGGTGATCTTATTCTAGTCTAGGATGATCATAATACAAAATAATTATGTTATTAGGTATTTACGATCATATTCAAAAAATACCATCGCCGGTGATTTTCCGGAGCAATCACCTGCGATGGGTATTTTTTGAATATCGTAAATACCTACTAATGTCATTATTTTGTATTATGATCACCCTAGACTAAAATGTTATCATCCTGTAATAGAATATTAGCTCACAAGTGACTGTGGACAATACATACATGATTGTTGCTTTCAAACCAAAGTGGTGTATTTTCCAATATAGAACTGACAGACAAATGAATAACACATATATGCTCTGTAGTAACGTTGAAAGACATAGATTCTAAATAAATGATGATAACTTGCATAATGTTTAAAATCGTGTGTTTATATAGGTTTGTTCTCATTCAGCCACTATTGACGTTTACAACATTTCATGATGTGGACTAGAGGTGTATGTTTCCAGGTTTTCTCAACTCCAGTGTCCATTGCTGATCTATTTTTCCTGTGCATGGTTGCATTGCTGGTTTCCATGGTGACTGACTTCGATCCAATGGCAGTGTGAGACACAGTCTAGTTCCTCCATGAAGGATCACCGATGACTAAAATGAGAAATTAAAGCAAGCTTTTTAGACGAGTAGCTGTGAATGTAAGATTACGGACATGCTCTAAATTCATGCACAACACAACACAACACAACACAACACAACACAACACAACACAACACAACGCAACACAACACAACACAACACAACACAACACAACACAACACAACACAACACAACACAACACAACACAACACAACACAAAACAACACAAAGACGCCACCTGTATTGGGGCATGTTTGTGCGCGCGCGAGTACATGCATGTGTTTGCATGTGTGTATATACAAGCATGCGTGCGTATGTGTATATGCGCGCGCGCCCGTGTGTGTGTGTGTGTGTGGGTGTGTGTGTGTGTGTGTGTGTGTGTGTGTGTGTGTGTGTGTGTGTGTTCATTGGTCAATTGACTCATCGTAATAAAGGATCTATGTATGAATAATGACTTTACCTCCTTAACATATCTCCATTCCTGATTTCCACCCTGACCATGACATTTATAAAACGACACAAAACCCTTTGACATGGAATAATCAAGACATTCTCCCTGGTGACGTAACTCCTGAGCCTTGGTAAAGATAAATGACTGTACAACAGAGGATGGGAAAAAAGGGGTGAAATAGCATTTTAAAGTATGGAATGTCACGTGACACAAAAACTTAGGGTTGTCCTTCCTATTTCTTTATTTCTCATGAACCGGCTTAGCATTCAAAGAATGTGACCGAAAAAAATAAAAGGACGCCCTCTGTGCTAGGATCAGACATAAAACCACAACGGTACTGACCAGGGTACTGACGGTAAGATTACGTCACCACATGTGCGTATCTGAGCGAAAATGATAATTTATTGCTGAAATTCGAAACGTTTAGCTATTCGTCGTATTCTCCTGACTTTTAACTGCCATTTCTGTATCCAGTCTGCTAACTATATGATTTGAAATTGTAAACATCGCTAAGATCGTATGTAATACATTCAAACACGGTTGTTGTTTTCTCTCTCTTTCTCTCTCTCTCTCTCTCTCTCTCTCTATCTCTCTCTCTCTCTCTATCTCTCTCTCTCTCTCTCTCTCTCTCTCTCTCTCTCTCTCTCTCTCTCTCTCTCTCTCTCTCTCTCTCTCTCTCTCTCTCTCTCTCTCTCTCTTCTCTCTCTCTCTCTCTCTCTCTCTCTCCCCCCCCCCCAGTTTTTCTTGTTTTTAACCGACTAATAATCATTTTCACGGTGTCTGGATGAGAAAAATTTAAATAAATAGAGCCAACTTTGCGTCAATAATGAAGTCAAGTGACTATCAAATTATAAGTCAAATTAGGATTATATATAAGAATGAGTAAACGGGAGTGAGCAAAGTAGAAATGATACACTCTGAGGAACAAATAGAAACCTCAAAGCAACAAACAAACAAACGCATCGCAAACAAAGCATACAGCAAACATATAACAGCAAATATAATGTAGATCTGAAATATTTCCAGAAGGTCAAAGTTGAATTCATCACCGAAAATCACAATATTTAGGAGGTGAGAAACGTAATACCGTATGATTTATTTTGTCACGTGACTAATTATATTCATATAAATAATATGGATTTGAACAAAGATTGTTGTCGTGTAAAAAGACTAAATTCAATGAAAGCGCAGTTCAATGTACGAAGCCAAGAAGGCTACCACTGGACACAGTCACACTTATTTATATGGCTTAGATTGTTGTTTTCCTATAAGGAAAATATCACACGAATCCTGCTACTACAAATGTATCAATATACGCTCTATCATATCGTCCATATTATGAGGGGAAATATATTCAAGTCAAAAGATTAATTTGTTATATTCAGCAAACGAAATACTACGCGCCCCTATGCAACTGGACAATTCTAACCTACACAATGTTTTTGTGTTCAGTGTGGATCAGCAGCATTCATTGGAACATTTACCTGGACAGAGCCTTTATGACAACTCCATAATTCAACTGGTGCTTTCTCTTTATCCTTGAGCGTCTTGTCCTTCGCATTTATATGTTTAAGCGCCGTCTTATGGTCTAGGCACACGTTGGAGGATTTCTGACGAACCTGGTAAGTTTGATTGCCGTGAAAAAAGACGAAAGATTAAATATTAAAATCAAACTTTTAACTCGATATTTTTCGATATTTCTTGTAACATTAGTTACACTGTCGTTAAAAGCACGAACCAGAAATTATAGAATTTTCACATGTTTTAAAGGTATCTGATGAAACGTGTGCCGTATTATAGTGAAAACGGATGGATGGTATCTAGTATGAAGTTTTACCGGCATAGTAACGTACCAACAGTTATTTTCAAATGAGATCGTATCAACGCATACCAGGTAAATTTGACCATACACACACTAGCTTGGGATAAACTACAACTGCCGACATCAAAGCATTGACGAACGGAGCCTTTTACAAACAGGGAAGGTAAGAAATGAATTGAATCAATAACACTTTGCACTGCATGTTGGAACAACAGAGACTTGTATTACATTTCATGTTTTGTAAAGAAAAGTTTTATGATCTCTTAAATATATGTATATGAAATGGCAGGGGAATTTCAATTTGTTTGTGAATGTGAACTGATATGTAAAGAGGCCATACAGCTGTTCTTATCAAATGATGAAATGTAATACAAGTCTCTGTACTTCCAAATCGCAATATGCTGTGCCACGTGTTCTTAATCCAATTCAGGTGTTCACTTTCCTTGTTTGTAACCCGCAGATTCCGTTCGTCCACGTCGTGATGTCGGCAGTTGTAAATAGCTTTGCTTCAGTCCCGGCATAAAAAGTCAAGTCACAATTTTCGCATTCGAAATTCAATTTGTTTTCAGTTTTTTGTTGTCATTTACTCAAACCAATGCCCACCATCCCCTGTTATCGGAATTCGTCTCTGGGCAGATTTTTTCGAACCCTTTTTCTTGTGAATATCTCAAAAAGTAATCATCCGATCAAATAAAAGGTGAACGCTATTTTTAGAAATGGCAAAGAAAGTAGGGTTAGATTATTATTCTACTCACAGCCATTACACCGTAGTACTCTATGGGAAACACAGTTTCTGGATAGACCGTCTCCAGGTACCACTTAAAGCTTTTACATTGCAAAGATTTCCTCAGCGCAATTCTGCCAGAAAAATCACCTGGTTTTGCAGTAAATTCAACTTCTGGGTGTGCATCATAATACAAATATTTGTATTCGTCAAGCCACACTTCTGCCAACCGTTTATTGTTATGGTGCATAATGTTGTACTTCACCATCGGATATTTATGAGGCGATCTCTTTCGAAACACGTGACCAACATGAGAACATGGAATGAACTCGAGGGTTCCCCCACACATCCATATCTAGATTTATTTGTAAAGAGAAAAGTTATGTAGAGGGCGCACTGTACTTGTACGTTTTACTATTTCCAAAGACACGTGTACTTGCGTGTGTGACACCATTTGAGAGGTAAGCAACGAAAAGTTGCAAAATAAACAAAATGTGTCTATGATACCACAGATAATACAAGGATTTGGGATGGTTTGACGAATTTAACTCTCGCACTCACTCCCCAAAATAAAGAAAAACGTATAAGGCCAGGAAAAAAAAAGCTACCCATATTTTTGGAATTTCAATTTTTTTTTTTTTGGTGATGGGCAAAATATCCTCATGCTGGCTTTGCATGTCAGTGAAATGCACACTTTGTTTCAAAATTAAGGGAATTTCTTTATATTTTCTGAATAGTATATGTAACAAATAACAATATACATTTGAGTCAATTCCAAATTATGTACTATTATTATGTATTATTATTAGTGGTTTACTTTGCTCTGATGATGCATACAAGCATGAATTGAGATAAAATTAAACTGTTGCATATCCAATATTCACTAAACGAAATGAGCAAAACTTTATGACTATGGGAAGGTCAGTCATTGGGCCATCAAAAGTCTGATAGTCTGAAAGTCTTCAAATGTTTTACTCTTTCTTTATTCATGATTTTTTTGGAATCAAATTAAAGTTCAGGAGAAGTCATTTACCACATCTGCAAAATATCTTTCAGCTTTGTCACAACAAAATACACTTCATAGCCAGATAAAATGTACTGCATGTCATAATTGTCTCTCAATTCTGGTATTTTAAAACCACATTCAAGCTTTGTAAGTCTTTATAATTATGTTTTTTGTTTGATATTTTATGCCTCTAAATGGCCTCCTATATTGTCTTATTTTATTGAGGATGTATCCTTCCAATCAGTAGCAATCACGGTAATAATTGTCTTTCTCCCAAAACAAGATGGAAGGTGGCTGACTAAGTACCTCCCTTCATAGGTCAGAGCTAATTATGAGACATCTCCTTACAAGTATCCATGTGAAATGCACATCCTTTGTCATGTAATATCATTTGGACTGTTATTGTAGTTGATTATCACTTATTTTTAATGCATCATTGTACCTGTGCTACCATATATAATTTTATATCTCCTCTATAGTGTAGGTGACAGAAGGAGTGGCTAAAATAATTCTGGAGTTTCATTTAGCGGGTCTTAACATATTTTGAGAGGAGCTACAAAATTTGTTTAACCGTAAATTGTGCACATTTCCTAACTAGAGCTGATGGAAATCAATTGCCATACAGACAAATTGCAAGAGATAAAATCAAAATGAATGAATAAGTACAATGTAAACTCAACTTCAAATGTTTTGCCATCATTACATGTGGTTTGTTTTTACATCCTTTGTAAAAAAAAAAAAAAAAAAAAAAAAAAAAAATTGACCTACCTACCCAATGTGTCGGGTTATGTTTTTTTCTGGCCTTGTTGCATCGTTGCAAGAAGGGGGATTTTTAATTTCACTTTTTTTCCTCTCTTTATATGTTTGTATGTGTATATAAGCTAATATTGAATTAACCTGTTGGCGTATTTTTTCGGTTAAACATGGAACAGCTGAATTCATTGTGTTTAGTATTTACTTAATCTCAGTATTATGGTTTATTTAGTCGCTCTCCTTCTCTCCTTCCTCTCCTCCATCCCTCCCTCTCTCTCACTCACTCACTTCCTCTTTCTCCCCCCCTCCACCCCTCTCTCTCACTCTCTTTCTCCACCCCCTTCCTTCCCTCCCCTCCTCCCTATCTTTCTCTCTCACGCTCTCTTTTTCCCTCCCCCCTCCCTCCCTCTATCACCCTCTGTTTCTCCCTCCCCTCCCCCTCTCTCTCCCAAAAGAAGAAAGTGTCGTTTATTGAGAACGCTATCGGTATTGGATGTAATAATTACTTTACCTTGAACGATATTTCCAGATTTTCACCACCCCAGATATCAAAACCTGGATCGTACGTCCCAAGTTGTTTAAAGAAATCATGATGTATAGAAAATAGTCCACCGGCCATTGTCGGTGACCTAGAAGATAAATGAAATACAAATGTTTTTCCTTTAGCCAGATTCAGACGAAGCTGCAACCTATTTAATCCAGAATTAATCCTAACTTTCAACCAATAACGTGATAAAGTAAACGCTGGCAGTCACCTATATCAAATTCAATCGTTTTTTCACTGTATATGGTTAATATTTGTCTGCGTTCGCTCAATCATGTGATACTAAATATGATAAATTTCGATTCAAGAACTTTTAACAAATAAAGCATCGGGTGTCATAAAGTCTTCCTTACCTGACAGGAGCGGTTCTGTCGAAATGTATGCGTTGTTTTTCCTTTATAGGAACAACATGCCATGTGAAGACCAACCTCCAATCAAAACCTCCCACCTGGGTGACGTCAGTGCCATTAATATATTCGAAGGTTTCGTCACTGATAATGTTTATAACAGGGCAGACGACAGTAGTTCTACAAAATATACACGTCAACGGTTTAATAAAATGTTCCTTGTCCCCTACCACTTTCACTATCGCTTAAAACCCATGATGTTAGTTTTGAAGCTGGCCACTGCTTGGAAGGATTATTTCAGTAGGTCATATATCAAAATGCGAATTGATTAAAATCTGATGTCACGTGGTGAATACGATTGGCGCTCTATTTTCTTTATCGATCTCAGTCTTCTTCATTCGTTTATTGTCGTTAGTTTTCGATTTTTGCTCTTCTTGGAAGAAGAAAAAGAAGAGGGCGATCACTCCCGAGACAACAAAATTAACAATTATGAAGTAAGCGATAAATAAAGAAATATGGCCGTCATAACCACTTGCTAACAATATTGATTTGTTAAAAATGTATCCTTTACCAAATAGTTTATGAGCGAAAAGTTCTATAATTCCAGGTTAATCATATTTTCTGTCAAAATGGCCGCCTTTGAAACAAAATTTTGAAAAGACAAAAAGTAATAAATATTCAGAAAATTTGCACTAACTAATCAGGAAGAGGTCAAAGTTGAAGATATCAACAATGTATTTAGTATTTTGGTTTCACAAAAAAGGCCCTATATAAATCCTTATGGCTCCACTGGTAAAATATCAATGCGAGAACATTGAATTGAAAATTTCTCAAAATTGCAAACATATTTCCCGGTATGTTTTATGGCTTCTAATTTTTGTTGCGTTGTAAATGTCTAAAATTGATATCTATCTATCGAGTGAAACTCGTACGTTTGAAATGGGAGATTTAGACACAGCCTTACTTGTCTGCTGCAATTCTGGCAAGCATTGGCTCTAACCATCCCTCTGTACATTCACAATGAGAGTCTAGAAACGTGATGACGTCACCAGATGAAATGTTTGCCCCAATTAGACGAGCTCGGATCAATCCTTCACGTTCTTCACAGTGATGTATTAAGACAGGTGGAGATAACTTAGAAATGTACTCATCCAACGGTGTTTTTAAGAAATCTGTGACGCGAGAAAGCAATTTAAGGTGCAGAAATGAGACTTGGATATCAGGCTTGACAATTTAAAAATGTCATTCGAGCCAGTTGCATCTAACACATTATGCACATGTGTTATATACATACATATATATATATATATATATATATATATATATATATATATATATATATATATATATATATATATATATATATATATATATGTGTGTGTGTGTGTGTGTGTGTGTGTGTGTGTGTGTGTGTGTGTGTGTGTGTGTGTGTGTGTGTGTGTGTGTGTGTACACACGCTTAGATTTAATGACGTCAATCAAGTGACGACACCTGTGAGGCTAGGTTCCGTCAACAAGCCAGTAAGATCGATCCATTGCATTGAAAGATAATAATTAGAGAGGCGAATCATTCAAGTTTCACCGATCGACCATATCACAACGTAACATATATACGTACTTTATGTATGTTTTATATCGCTGTTATTAATTGTCTTGAAATCAGAAAGGTTGCCTGGGTTTTGCTGTGTATTTACCATTATTATGTCTTTTTTAACGAATTAATATTCCAAGGACCTACGCGTATTACCGGCACACGTGCTATATCATATAGGCGCCAAAAGTTTCTTGATACTTGAAGAAGCCATTGTAGTAAAACTGTAGATATCGTTAACTTAGTTGCAATATTTACCTTCGTCACTGTTATCATCTACAAGTACAATTTCTTTCAATAGATGTCTAGGCGACCTGTTGATAACACTGTGTACTGTACGTAACAAGGTACTCCAAGCCTCATTGTGAAACACTATCACTACACTGGTAGTGGGTAAATTCAAAGGATAAATTTTCCATGCACACCTGCAAGATGATGCAAAACAAGAGATTAACATGAATCGAATGTATGTCAAACGATGGGAATACAGCACTTTCACTATGATACTATTGTATACCATCGTTGTTGCTTGTACTTTTTCAATGATCTTTCTATATGTAGAACAACAACCTTTTAATTTATAAAAATAACATTGTAATCTCCGATAACGCATGTTTCAGCAGGACCGGTGGAAATGCCATAACTAATTCGAAATACAAATCATATTTAAAAAAATTGGATGGTCTCAACAAAAGTCTACTCAAAAGGTTTCTAAAATTAAATAAAAATTGACTTCCAGTTACATCAATGATCAATATGAAGGTTCAAAGTTGATTACCAATACTGCACTATTGTAAAAATTGTCACTGTTAGGTTATCATAAGGTGACTTGTTATCTGAAACTAACCAAACATATTTCGTTTTTCTGAGAGCCTGATGACTGTGTTATGGGTATAATAAGAGACACATTACAAGCGTATGGAATAAACGTAATTTTAAGACGGGGAGGGGGATGAGGAGATGAAAATTTAGTAGTCATTCACCCCCACCCCCCATAAAGTTAAAAATATGTTCCAAATCTCCCAACACCATAAAAGGTTAAATCATCAAGAACTCACCCATAAGGTCTATAATCAGGCAAAGTCCTGTTTAGTGGTATTTTGTTACTTGCTATCAAGTTAAACTCGTTAATATGGAACAATTTTTCAGCCTCATCGTCCAACGATTTGTTTAGAATAACAGGTCTCCCCATCGACCCTGGACCATCTTTTGGAGACGTCATCGGTGGTTCCGTTGGTCTTGTCGGTACTTTTTCATGAATGACTTTCTTGTTCGTGATACGCCTATTTGGAACTGTGCAGATATTACACATATACATGTTACTTCATATCAAATTTATAGTTATATGCATGTTGTGTCGACAATGATTTCTATGTGATTATTTCTCATCGAAATAAAACAATTTTGGAGTATGCAACCTTCCAATGCCACACACACACACACACACACACACACACACACACACATACACACACATACACATACATACATACATACATACATACATACATACATACATACATACATACATACATACATACATACATACACTTCATAAAAGATAGATGGACATACACACTAGAATATAGCTAATGGTTCAACATCATAATTGTAAATCATCCCTGCAAAATGATCATACACATGATACAGACATAATAATGACGATATTCACGTCTATTACTAAGACCCCACTAGTGTTAGGACAACAATTAACAAAAAACAGCTGTAACTAAGCATGGTCAGCTTGCAATTCGATGTCTATTGCCCCTTATGAAACCAGTTCAACTTGAGAGGAAAAGACATGAAAAATTTACACAGGACAACTGACAACATAAACACTTGGGGGGGGGGGGGGTTAATAAAGTGGGGAAATATGACGATTTAATGCGACAACCATCGATGGCATACAGTCACGGTGTATTTATCCGGTAAGCAAAAATACAGAATTGCACTAAAGAATTTGGCCGTGGATGAGATAAGAGACTCTCTCTGCAACATGCCTGTGCTCAATTCTGAAAACTAAACGTGACATTTTTGCATATCAATTTAAACATTGTAAACGGTTTAAAAACTGTATATTGAATTTATGGATGTTTTGTTTTGTTTAAGGACTAGTCTCGCTAAATCGGATTACGCTTTGGAATGATATTCACGTACCACACTCATTGACAATGAGATTGACCATGTGTACCGACTGAATGCAAATGTTAATACTTTGTCAAGTGGTCCAACATAAGAAATCTACTAACACAGCATGAACTGGAATACATTATCAAAGTCACAGAACTGAGACTGTGGCGGTGAAATTTTACCAGAAAACAATCGAAAATGTTGTGCGTGTGAATTTTTAAAAATGATATGTTGTCAACATTGGACAGAACACGAGTGTTTCACCTTGGAGTAATCATACTGACAAGATTTCCCTATATATGTTATAAGCTGTACGGTATAGCGCTGATGGCGTACCAAGTTCTGGTCTATTGTCCAAGCATAGACCGGCCCTATACACGAAAGGTCACGGTCCCAAATATTTCCCGACCCCCTCGTCCTTTGGTACCTCTCTTCTACATCCGCCGTATTATCCTAATCCAATTACCTCACTACGTCATATCTGAACAAATTCCATCTTCTACGGTATAAGAGTGTTTGTGACATGCATCACCCATGAATTCCAATATTTGGTTTCAGATTATCTTACCTTCATCCCCTGTGAAAATTTGTGTCTCGATGTTTTTTCCTCCTAGATTTACGTCGTCAGTTACTGTGTGCACAATTGGATGACGTAGATCAGTCACATTCTGGAGTGCTTTATTTCTGAGGATACTTTGTTCGACCATACGGTTATTATTATTATTATCACTATTCGGTGACTTTGCTCCGTATTTTCCATCTTTCCCAGTTATACGTCTAGCGATGAACATTTCTTCAAATTCTATATCTGTGTTTTTGGTAAAAGTGACCAACAGTCGTATATTTACAAAGACGGTAACTGCTAAGCAAAGTCCGAATATTAGTCTGTATGGACGGCGATACCGGCGAAACATGATGTCCGATCTAGTAAAGTAACTGAGGGCGAGTAATGGACTACTGGACGTGAAACTTCAGATCCACCTAGCTAGCTAGTCCAACCAACATTACGCAAAACAAGCAATGTGCCTAAAATCAGGTGTTTTTTTTCAACGAATTGCTGAAAAGTACAAACTCCAGACACCAGATTACAAATTGGAGGCGTCAAAGTAGCATTAAATACTGTCAGATTATATTCCACCTCGGAATGTAAGTAAAGTTATCCGCTATGGGCAAAATTTAACGTTTATTCTACCTCGTTAGGGAAATAATGTATGGTAACATCTCGACCATGCTGTCATGTTTGCAAATAACGCATACAAATTGAAATTACAATAGTTGTTAATTTGAAAGCTCGGCGTCAGCTGGCTTTTATTTCAGACAACAGTTAAACGTGGCATCCTCTCTCAAAGTCAACCTCTGAATAATGGTACAATTAACAGTTTTTATTTACACCAACCGTGGTTTCAAAAGACCCCTTGTAGAATAAGGCATGAAGACACGAGGACAGAGCGAGTATGGTGGTTGCTAGAAACACTACCACTACCGCACTATCATCGTCTCAATGTCCATCGTACACCTGACAAATGTTACGTGTTATACCTTGGATGTAGAGACATTCATAGTGTTATAATCTGGTCCGAGTTTGCTTTTACTGGCGATATACATGTGTTGTGGATATATTATAAATGTCAAATTGACCATTGTGTATTTTGAAGGGTCCCTGTTTTGTAACTCAATGAAAAAGACAAATAACTGCAAAACACCGAGTGACTGTTCATCCTGACAGAAATTTGAGTATAGTCCAGGCAGCAGAATGAAGAAATACATTCTAGAATTCATATTACCTGTAACGTTTATCAAAACATATTTTACACATTGGATGTTTTATATCGATAGCCCATGCGAAAGGAAGACATTAATTCGTGGCATTTGCAATGAGATAGTCAAATGTCCCGGGGGTGTCTACGTCAGAGTTTAAGATATTCGGACGCCAGTCACCGTAGAAACATGAATTATTTGTATTAAGCATGTTCATCAGTTCTATGCATGCTATGTCGGAGTGCTGTATTTTATGTCTCAAAAATAAAAAATGGGTTATATTTCGATCAAAATAACCTATGCGTTCAAATCCTCTAGGGCTACTCAAAAGTAATCGTTGGGATCAATACAGAGACAGAGACAGAGACAGAGACAGAGACAGAGACAGACACAGGCACAGAGACAGAGACAGAGACAGACTCAGACTCAGACACAGACACAGAAAGACAGACACAGATACAAAGACACATGCATGCATCCATCCATCCATCCAGACAAAAAGAAAGAAAGACAGACAGACAGACAGACAGACAGACAGACAGACAGACAGACAGACAGACAGACAGACAGACAGACAGACAAAAAGAAAGAAAGAGAACGAAACGATCTAACTTGGTATTTCAGATTAACATTTTCATTCTAAATATTTCGATAAGCTTCATCTTGAATTAAATGACGAATATCTGTGACTGACATAGTCTTATATTCTTAATGCTTCAAATAATTTTCCACGATGATTTTAGACACTTTTGGAAAATCGTTTTTTCAGAAATGAGACACAAAGAATGGAAAGATAATAAAAATATCAACTTTTATTGTAGCTCTATACAAATATCTATAAAAGAAAAACAAACAATATAGCGATTGTCATTTAATGATCTGAATTTGACATTGGTGAATAAGCTTACTTTGTCTTCAGTTCGGAGATCCGATAAACGCCAACATTAAAAATAAATTAGATTACTTTTGTGTTTCTTTTATTTAAGTACAGATATTTATCCTTTCATAAACTACATAAAACATCAATATTGCATTAAATGTTCACAAAAACCGCTCTAAAAAGGCACACAGTGGTTTTTAGACCTCCCGACAAAAAGTGCAAAAATATGTGTAGTAATAATGTTCCTAGCTTCGCGGATCAGAGTCTGTTCTCGCTCTCGCAGGTAGCATGATTTGAACGTGACTTTATCCAAGGTCATAGCTGATTGGTGGATAATGTAAGGCATTTCTATGGTAAGAGTTGAAATAAAATCAATCATCCATCGTTATCCTTTTTTTGCCAAATATTCTTTTCTTTTAAATATGTTAAGTTCGTAAACCATAAGTACTTCTGTTTTCTGTATTTATAAATATAACGTATAGTCTTTATAATTAGGCACGTGTTGGTTTCCATGGTAAAATCATCCGAATTATTGTGGCTTCAACTATTGCAAATTGGCAAACTATGAACTACATGCATTGAAACGTCATAAAATACTATATGTATAACAACAATATGATGTCTGCCATAGTACCATTTTTTAATTTGTATTTGCTGAAAATAAAATAAAATGCAACGTAATTGCCTCGTGGGATTACACTTGATTACGTTATTTCTGCCGGTGAAATGTTGCCAGGATATCGAATGTTGAATTCCCATTGCTGTGAGGGCGCTCCTGTGCAGTCTTTCATGGTCGGAATCATACTGCCTGCTTGGGGTATATCAAGGCAAAGACCGCTTGCTGGATGTTGTAAAGCTTTTGTCTGTAGATAGAAACAAAGAACAACCCCGAAAACATTACAAATGTGTGACGAGACTTACAAATATTTGACGAGACTTACAAATGTGTGACGAGACTTACAAATATGTGACGAAACTTACAAATATTTGACGAGACTTACAAATATTTGACGAGACTTACAAATATGTGACGAGACTAGCAAATGATAACGGATACTACAGGAAGGTCGATTTGAAGACGCATTTTATTAAACTTTATTTCGGGAAAGAAAAGAACGGAGTTAAGCACCACTGCAATTAAACTTTTATAGCAAGCCAAGCTTTCGTTTTGGCATTATAATTGACATCGGGAGAACACAACCACTACCCTCCCGTCTCACGAATCCGGTGTGTATGCTCAGCCGAGATAAGAATAACGTGTTTAAGTTTCGATAATTCGATACTGACTACCTTTTTATCCTACCGGTCCGTGTCGGTTGAAAACAAAATTTCAGATGAACATGTCTGAGAAATTGATAATAGGATTTGTAACAATTACATATACTATGCATCATAAGAATGTCTGATTATTACTTCTCGAACAGCATGCATGCCGGGAGGATTGTCGTTTTGGAGGGCAATGAACTATCCCATAATGTCACTGCGATATACGTACACATAGAGGAGATATGGTAAACACCTCCGATCTACGCTACTTTGAAATTATGTTAGGGTATATGGGAACCAAATACATAATGAGTTTAGCCGAATCGTGAAACTGAGTATAACTCGTCATTTTTAAGTTTAGTCTTATTCTACATTACATGCAAGGCTTGTTGTTATAACAACACTACAGTATTTCATTTCTAAATCGCAAGTTGGTCAATAATAATAGTTCAATAATTCCATATTAATAAGCTTTGCTTTCTAATCATACACATGACTGCAATATCATATTGCTGTGTACACTGGTCACAACAACAACAACAAATCACTCCCTAACACTTTGGTAATGCTGGTAATGCTGATTTTAAAAAACACAACACGTACATTTTTGTGCCCAGCTACATCCAAGATTTGCAAAATGTCATGGAAATTATTTTTGTGGTGTTGCTGTTGTTGTTTGTTAGTTTGTTTTTCAGAAACTGAACAACACTTGAATATTTCGGGACTTCAAACGTGGAAGAATTCTAAAAGAATATCATTAAGGCTTAACTAAAAATAACATGGCGTCTTGCCGCGATTATGGAATGTCACTGATTGGCCTTATTCCGATCTTTCCTGCTCAGGGCAACTTTCTCAATTTGCATTTCTATCTGTTTATGTTATATTTGTATTGGGTAGACTTACGTTTAGGTTGTGAATCCATTCCTGGTTTGATAGTTTTCCATGACACTCGTACAGAAATGCAAATGAAAACTGTACATTATAATCGAGACACATGTGCATGTATCGAAATTCTTTTTTGTCTGTTTGGATGAATAGCTGAAATAAAAGAGACAACCTCTGTGAAAAGGAATAATATATGATATTACAAATGAAATCGAAATTACATTTATGTCACATGGTTTTTTTTTTCAACTATACCACCTGACAAACGGTAACCATGGTTACGATGTGACGTAATGTTATTTTTTTATCAATACTGCAAATTACGCAAATATTTGTACAGTGACTGACTCTTTCCTGTGTCTGTCTGTCTGTCTGTCTGTCTGTCTGTCTGTATGTATGTATGTATGTATGTATGTATTTATTTATGTGTGTGTGTATGTATGTATGTATGTATGTATGTATGTGTGTGTGTGTATGTATGTATGTATGTATGTATGTATGTATGTATGTGTGTGTGTGTGTGTATGTATGTGTGTATGTATGTATGTATGTATGTATGTATGTATGTATGTATGTATGTATGTATGTATGTATGTATGTATGTATGTATGTATGTATGTATGTATGTATGTATGTATGTATGTATGTATGTATGTATACAAAATAAGGCAATAGTGTGTTTTACCTGTACTTTGCCGTCGTGACAGGGCCAAAGTTCAACCTTATTGGCGGTGACGTTGACTGCATCTTTGCCTTTAAATTCATTACCTCCATGTCGAGCTGCTTTACCAATATCTAAACATGCCCCACTTCCGAGATTCTTCATCTAAAACACAAAACACAAAATATAACATCCAAATGAAAATAATAAGAAGACAATGCTGAGGAAAACTATTGAAACACATTATTATTAATAACTTAGTCTTAAACTAAACATATCTTGTGCATCTACTAGCTGTGTAAACACGTCGTAAAATACAATGATCGTGGTGAAACGCCGATGTTTTGGCATTCTACTTTATACTGAACTAAAAAAAATAAAAGTTCTCATACTTTTAATAACGGTGTGGTAAAAGTGTATGGTACGGAATTAATCCTCTGATCAAAATTTGACCCCCTTCGGTTTGAATTGTCTTATTTGTCATGTTTTAATATTTTTAAAATTTGCGTTCTATCAACGAGAGTGCTTGCCTTTTCCTTTGATGTACGTAGATTCCAGATATGAGCTTACATTACAAAGTATAACACACAGCACAAGAACAATCTAGTGATGTGAAATATATTTTTGTTTGGGGGTTTCGGCTCCACAGTTTTTTAGTTGCTTGGCCAATGACTTGCTTTTGTTATATCTGCTATGTTCACGAATCAAAGAAGTTATTTAACTAGTCATGTAATGTCTCGGTAAAAAGTGTAGTCCTTTAAATTTGAAGTTGTGGCTGAAAAGGCAGTGATGGCATCCTACGAGTAGGTATCATTTTTGCAAACCAAACTTATTTTCCGCTTACGCAACGAAAACGGTGTGCCTACTGAACAGTGCTGTAAGTTGCTTCTTTTCAGGCTTACCTGTCCAACACCAGTAAATGCAAAGTTGTAATGTGATTCAGGATAAACGTTTTCTAAAAACCAACGAAAAGATTTACACTTGAGATCTTTTCTGAGTTGAACTCTGGGAGAGATGTCCCCGGCGTCGATTTTCATACTTTCTGGTTGATTTGCATAGTAAAGATACTTGTATTCATCTAACCAGACTTCCACCAGACGTCGATTGTTTCTACCGACCACGTTGTATGTGGTGTTCTTGTATTTATGAGGATTGTGCTTGCGGAACACATGACCAACGTGTGAGCAGGGCACGAACTCCAACGTACCCCCACACATCCAGATCTGTAAGGAAGAAAAGAAAACACTGCAACTATAAATATGGCATTGATTAACGGCATGCTATTTTACTTCCTGCTAATAAGGATAGAGGGTCACAGACAGTTCATAGAGCCTCACTAGTGCATGGAGTGTTACAAATTTGATAACTAACAGAACTTCCAGTCTATATCATTTTGTACATGAGAACAGCTGTATGGTCGTCTGTTAGTTTGAAATCTCCTTTGGGATGAAGAGGTTCAAATGGATTTCGTACCGTGTATTTCGACAGCCGTTGACTACTCTTTGTGAAGTACCTATACCGTCATTGCAAGAAATGTCTCTTGCTCTTTCCTTATCACGATCTCAGACCACCAAAACAATGGTTCTGAGCTACGACGATGAAAAATGAATTATCATCCAGCTAATAAAGACACAAACTAAAACCACATTTGCAACATGTTGACATACGCTGCAAGCCTACGTTGTTGTAATTACACTCACAGTAGAGTGAAGTCTCTGATAGCAAGTTTATCTCATGCTGTGGCACATTCAACCTCATTCAGTCTTTATAGTATTTTGATTACAGGGCGATAATATCAACATAACCTCAGACCACTATAGAAATAGTATAGTGGTCTGAGACATAATTACCAAGGCACCTTAACGGTTATCACCTACTTGTGTATATACCACATGAAACAATATCTTTCGTTTGTGTCTATCTTAGTTTGCTGGTAGATTGCTTTCCGTGGTATTATTGCAATAGTGTACAGAAAACGCCATCGAAAATATTATCTCCATAACTTTGATCAAGTGGGTTCGTTTGTTCGATTCCATGTTTTCTCTAATTAATTGTAAGCCTGGTAGAAGAAGTCACGTGATACAGATTAATACTCAGGGCAAAAAAAATACGAGATTTTAAATATTACCTTTAATGAGAGTTCAATATTTTCTCCTCCCCAGAATTCAAATTCCGGGTCGTATGACCCTAATTCTTCGAAGTAACTTTTATCGATGCTAAACAGGCCTCCCGCCATGGTTGGTGATCTGTAAATAATACAATTACACGTTGAAACTCAAAGCCCTAAACCGTCCTACACAACGCTTGACTTTCAAGGGCACTTTAATTTATGAGCAGGCACGCGTGTCAACAAAATCTCGCCTATTTTTCATTTTTCAAAATTTCAATAATTATAACATTTTAGTTTGCCATACACTGTTTACGGCGCTGACTGTAACTCCGATAGCTGTCGTATTTTGATAGCCATCGGAGTCACAATCAGCGCC
This sequence comes from Glandiceps talaboti, assembly GCF_964340395.1. Classification (NCBI taxonomy): domain Eukaryota; kingdom Metazoa; phylum Hemichordata; class Enteropneusta; family Spengelidae; genus Glandiceps; species Glandiceps talaboti. Next base: position 24,490,828 of record NC_135553.1, read on the forward strand.
GTAAATAGGCTAACAAAATTTACGCTTACGAGCAACTTTTAAGAAAAGAAGACAAGTGCAACTATAGAATTCTTTCGTACAAGTCTGATCTCAGGAGTAATTTCAAGTCTCGTTGCTGTATGATCTACGATATTGAGAAGTATTGACAAATAGGGTGTGTACAAGTGTGGAATTTCAAAGTTAGAACATCTTAGAATAACGTTAGTTGTTACGGGCGTGACCTACCTGACTGGTGCTGAGGGGTCATGGCCAATACGTTCTTTCTCTCGGTCAGGAACGTAGTACCAATTAAATATAACATTCCAATCAAAGCCACCCACATGGGTAACCTCGGATGAATTGACGAAGGCAAAAGTTTTGTCGTCGATTTGGTTAATGACTGGACACACCGATGTCCTCCTGTAAAGAGCAAACAAACAGATAGAGTCACAGGGAACATTTGCGGACGATCGACGTAAGGTATAAATAGTGTTATTGAAAACTGTATGGTAATACATAATACATGTTGGTATTCTGTGACGTCGACGCTCGGGGCCGTGTATAATTCAAATTAACTCAGGATTTCATAGCGAAATAGAAAACAAAATATCTCAAAAGATTACACCGTGTTATTTTCACCGTTCTTGAAGTCTAAGATTACGGTGTAAAATATTCGGTGTAGCAACGAAATGCCGTAATATCATCGGAAACAGTATAGAGGGGAAAACATAAAGCATAGACTATACGTACACAGTGACAGACAGACAGACAGACAGACAGACAGACAGACAGACACACATGTTCGTTATATTACAAAAAATCCACAATATTAGACGTTCCCATCTTCCTGGTAATTGGCCTCAATTCCAAAAGCCATCGGGCCATAACAAATATGACATGAGTTTTTATCCAAAATGACTGTTTGAATCAACAACAATTTAATGTGCAAAATTAAAGATTGTTGTCTATTTCATTTTTTATTCCTGATCAGTAGTCTCCGTCAATCATCAGTTTTGAAATAAAGGGCTGTCAAGCATACCTGTCTTTAGCTATACGATCCAGCAATGGTTCCAGCCAGCCCTTAGCACATTCACAATGCGAATCAAGAAAGGTTAAAACCGGGGCTCTGGCCAACTCAGCACCTTTTAGACGAGCACCAATCAATCCACGTCTTTCCTTGGCGTGATGTAGACGTACAGGGACTGGTAGAGTTGAAATGTAATCTTCGAGTGGCCGACCGAGATATTCTGTAAAAATCAAATAGGGATAACAAATAATTATAAATGTGACCATTCACGAACTTGACATTTCAGCGGTCCAACTGATATACAAAATATATGTGGAAGAGTATTAAAGGGAATTGTGGGTGGCATGAAACGCTATAGCTATAGACCTCCAGTCGGGAATATCCCCAATCAGGATAACGTTATTTTGTATATTCCGATGGGGATAAGCCTTTAAACTACTTGACCGACGTACATGGCACACGTGCACGTGGAAACAGGTATGCAAACTTTCTCCTCTCAAAGACCTACAAAATATCCCGTGGTGGGGTGGGGTGAGGGGGGGGGCATAGGTTGTTCATGGCAATTTTCCATTACACACGTTTGAAGAGTAATTTATCTGTAAAGATTGTACCAGTTTATCCTAATTATCCCGACCGGGATAATTAGTCCGATCGGGAGATATTCCTGACTGCTGTAAAGTGCATTCCTGGTGATAATTCATTGAGCCAAATAATCCCGATTTCATTCATGTACATCCAATCGGCTGGGATCGCGTAAACCTCTCCGGAGATAAAATATTTACAACTTTGGCAAGTGCCGCAAGCATTGAAGAAGTATTAGATTTGGTATAGTATGAGTAGGAAGTGGGACGACCTCGGTATTGCAAACGGTTTAAAGAAATGCCTATATAACCAGTGGGCCTGGAACTATAGAGCGGCTATTAGACTGCCAAGTACAAAATAGTAGTACATACATTCGCCACAAGTGCCCTGGCTATGGGTAAACCGAACATTATCACCGACAGTTGGACTTGGAAAAAACATAAACTATGATGTTTACCCTGAATAACTTGAAATACACAATCTCCTTTGCGAGGAGTAATGAATGTAATTCTGGGTTCAAAGGGTGATAAATATCTCCTCTCCCTCTGGAAGACGTATCAGACACACTTAAATAAAGTCGGGGTTTGATTCAAAAAGCTGCTGTTCTGACCCATGACATTCTATTTGGATCTAAACATTCGATTGTTTGTGAAGGATGACACCTCGAGTGTTAACCACCCCAAACACTCCCCAGAGTTTAAATCCACCATCCACCCCAACCTCCCTGACAGATAGGATCAGCGGTCTGCGTAAACCTAAACCCTGCCCGAAAGCGCGGATTAAACCTAAACCTCCCCCCGAGTTCCGATTAACCCTAATCCTCCATTGACTTTGGATCAACCAAATCTACTCCTCGAGTTAATTGGGAACCCCACTTTGTAAATTCCAGGAATACTACATGTGATAAAATCCCATTTATTTCTGTATTCCGGCTACTTTGTGTATCACAACATATAAAGCTTACGGTGTTTCTACGACAATCAGGTATCATTTGGCTAAGAAGAAGTAACACTAAATGCACCATGTATGGGGAAGTCATGTGTAGTAGAAGTAGGAAAATCGCCTATTTACTAAGATATTTGTTCCATTGACAAATAAATATAAAATGAAATGAAACTCGACAATTACGGCATTTGAAAGGATGGTGGAAGTTATTATTTGATTATAATAAAGAAGTCGACCTGACGTAACGTGTATGTGTGCACGGCAGTGATATATTTAGGTCAAGATGATAAAGATGTAAAGATGATAAAGTCAAGCTTTCAAAGGTTTAACATAGTGTAAACACAGTGTTTCTACATCAAAGAAGAGGCACAGTTATACATGAAACACAATTTACTAAAGTAACCTGCAATTCTCTTTGATGAACTGTAGTATAGTATTTCAAACCAAAATTGGTTTCTCTAAAACAATACTCACTAAATGGTATCCTTCTAAAATCATCTTTACAGTAAATTACGACACTTAAATTGTTTTCAAGTCACCGTCATAAAGTATTATCCTCTTTACGACAACTCTAACAGCCTACTTTGCGTTAAACTGCTACATCTTTTACGGCAATGCTACTTCACATTACAGTACTGTCCTCTTTACGGCAACACTAGTTCACATTACACCACTGTACTTCATCACTACTTCACATTACACAACTGTAATTCATCACTACTTCACATTACACAACTGTCCTCTTCACAGCATCACTACTTCACGGACACTTCTGGCATGCGAAAAGTGTTCAATCAGTTATCGCCATTGTATTTGTTATAGACTGATCGTTCAACTCCAAACAATTTGCCACGACTTACCTTTAGTACTGGCATCATCAATAAGAATAACTTCTTCTAAGAGATGTCGTGGCGATCTGTAAATAACACTATGTACTGTCCTCACAAGAACACTCCAAGCCTCGTTATGATATACTATGATAACACTTGTTTTAGGTAAGTCACGTGAATAGGTCTTCTTAAGGCACCTGGAGATAAGCGAATAGCACACAATGAAATGGTACAATCCTTGGTGTCACCATAGACCCTCGTGGGTGTAGGGTCTCTGGTGTCACTCACTTCACCCCCATTTGTGACAAGCAAAATGGCGCCTTCTCTGCGAAGTACATACTTCGGAGAAGATACCCGTTAGACAATGCTCATGACTTAATACAGTCATGTTAAATTCAAAGTTTTAAAAATTTGCAAAGTGAAAATAATTTTGCGTTGCACCATATATCCTACAAGAAAGTGTAGGGTCTCTGGTTGCACATATAAATTGGTCTACAACAGAGAACCCCCCCCCCCCCCATCCCTATTACTTTTCGTATCATCCGACCTGACATCTGTTTGATCACGTGGTACCCTATTTTGTGTAAGTTTGCTGAAACGTAACACGTGTTTATGGTCACATTGTTCAATTACTTTCCAATTTTAATAGTATCGATTTCTATACGTAGAACCCACAAAAAATATATCGATGCAACAAATATGTGTAAAACAGTTGGGTAAATACATCATGTCATTGGTGTGTTTCTGTTATCAGCAGATCAGATGTATCTGTCGCAAGAATCTCTGTCTGGGCGATGTTGCCCCCTCCTCCCCCTAAATCATTTGGCAAATCACCACTTCCCGGTTAGTATAGACAACCTTGAATGTAAATGTACGTATCATGCACTAGTCTGGTCCTATCATGTGCATTCAGGAGTAGTGTTATGTTTACAAAAACATACACACACACACACACACACACACACACACACACACACATATATATATATATATATATATATATATATATATATATATATATATATATATACATACATACATACATACATACATACATACATACATACATACATACATACATACATACATACATACATAACAAACAAACAAATACTGACAAACATCAACAACAGAGTTATTACTAATCAGTGTAAACAATATTTATAAACACCAAGAAGTGGTACAATTGTGACCATTTCACATACAGGAAAACATAAGTAGTTCTTGATATATAGAAATATTGTTGACACTGATATGTAATTTCTCTGTTGTTGATGTTTGCCAGTGTTTATTTTCTTTCTGTCTGTCTGTCTGTCTGTCTGTCTGTCTGTCTGTCTGTCTGTCTGTCTGTCTGTCTGTCTGTCTGTCTGTCTGTCTGTTTGTTTGTTTGTTTGTTTGTTTGTTTGTTTTCGTAAACATAACTAACTAAGACTGAGCGCCATGTGATCCTATACGCGTTACGATCATCTCCACGTCAGAAAGAGATCGTGGGTAAGAACGACTACATGTAAAGTAACTAGATAAATCATACACTTCAACCGTAGACATGGGTGCAACTGTACATTAAAGTACCACAATAATGATAGATTTTGCGTTTAATTTTTTATACTAGTTCAACAGTAACAGTAGACCTCGGAAGTGAGTATTCGACAAGAGTTTAAAATGGGTCGGTCACTTTAATACACTGCAAACGATAATTGGAGTCACACTAGAACCCACTTTATACAAAACCCCATGAACATATTCTAGACAACTGTGGAACCGTCTAACACATGTTGATGTAATTACAATGTGATTCGATACCTTGAAACTGTTAAATAAGGCATAAAGCCATCCACGTGTTAAACTTGTTTGATTACCGCTGGTTTTTCTAATGCAAAATACGACTGTGGCAAGCCAGCTACCAGCAAACTTAAATAGACACAGACTAAAACAGTATTGACACAAACTATTACATGATGTGATTACACTCACGATAGGGCAGTTTTTTTGTGAAGTCACGCCACATTCAACTTCATTTCCAGCTTCTAGTGTTTACACTATTTTCATTACGGCCTGAGGGTGATTATATATGAACAAAGCATCGCTATCACCTACTGTCACCTACATGTACTTGTGTCATCTACCACATCGAACTATAGTTTTCGCTGGTATCTATCTTAGTTTAACGGAGAGCTGGCGTTGCACAGTCATAATCACAGCAATACGAACCCTTTTGGTCGATAATCTGGTAAAGTTCTGTCATTTGACATTCTGTTACTTATCATCAAATTGAAATAGTTGACTTTAAACATTTTTTCCATCTCTTCCTCTTCACCTTTGGCGACTGTGGCAGCTTTCCCCATTTCACCAGGACCCTCAGGTATCCGTGTTGGTTCAGCTGTAAGTCAACAATGTTCGTATTGTTAGCTCAGACTTCCGGGTTAAAGGGGAACAAATGCGATGTTGATTTTATCCTTTCATAGTATTTCTGTATGCTAATAGAAGATCTAGAAAAGTAATTTTCACCTAGCCTGCATCGATGAAATAGAGTTTTAAAAAGTCATCTAATGTGGCTTTGAAGAGTCCCGTTGTACACTGGGGCAAGGCATATGGGGGGGGGGGGTAGCGCCACTGGCATTGTAGCACAACTGTACAGTTTATGAGGTTTTCTTAAAATGTTTATATACATACGGGCATTATTTTCGTTGTTGGGTCAATTATATCAATTTTTAAATTATCCACTTGCCTAACAATCCATGTTGTTATTTATGCAATTTATATCACTAGTTCAGTGTTGTTATGGGTGTGGTCTTGTTGCTAGGCATACACTTTTTGGATGTTTAACCACTTGCCTAACCATCCCTATTTTTGTCTTTGTAATATTGAGCACCATTTTGCTGTTGTTATGGGCGTGGTCTTGTTGCTAGGTATATATGTCCATTTTTGGAATGTTTAATCACCCTCCCCTCCTAAAAATAGATGCATGGAAACAACAGCACGAAAATGATACTCCCGAAAACAACTTGAAGCAGAACTAACAAGTCTTCCTAGAACTTAGAAGACACGTTCCCCATAAAATGCATTACTTCTATATGACTGAATGGAAATCAAGTAGAAGTCAAAGGTTGTTGTTATACAAGAAAACTTGCACGTCATTATATGGGGTTACACACTTGAATGGAGTCTCTATGTACTGTATTATTGTTTTTGAGTTATGCTGTAATATAGTTTATTACTACAAATATGGCTGTCATTCAGTAAATGTGATATGAGCACCAAAATAATGCTTGTGTATAGTATTTCTTTTCGATATTACTTGTAAACAGGATTTTAAAGAAATTGACAAATGTCAATACTACAGTGTGTCTGTGATAGGAATTGGCTTGATTTTGATAATTGACCCTGAAGGTCAAGGACAAGGTCAAAGGTCTCAAAGATAGCTTGCATCTGATAATATGGGGTAGACACTTGAACGGAGTCTTGCTGTATTAAAGTTTTTGAGATATGCAGTAAATATTGATTTTTAACTACAAACATGGCTGCCAGTCTGCAAAAGTGATATGAGCACCAAAAATAATGCTTGTGTATAGTTCTTTTCTTCAATAGTACTTGTAGTAAACATGCTTTTAAAAGTATTTAATACTACAATGTGTCTGTAATAGGAAGAAATTGGCTTGATTTTGATAATTGGCCCTGAAGGTCAAGGTCAAAGGTTTCAAAAGATATATTGCATCTGATAATATGGGGTAGACACTTGAATGGAGTATCTATGCATTACAGTTATGCAGTAAATATTGATTTTTAACTACAAATATGCCCCCCCCCCATTCAGTTAAATTTGCATATATCAAAAAACAAAGTGACGTGCATATGTCCCATATGGTGTCACATTTGTGGCAGGTTTGAAAGAAATCGGATACAGTATGGCTGAGAAATGACGTAATATACGGACTGACGGACGGAACCCATTGTACTGGTTCCCCCAAGGGAGTGGGGAGACTAAAAATACACAAAGAATGAAACCACCATTTTCACATTTGTGAGAAAAGCCATACAATGTTGCCTTCAGGAAATGAAAGTAATATCGTCTTAAACCCTTTCACTGGTAGTCATGTGACTATTTGATCTATGCACCATCTGTACATAGTATTAAACACAGATTTTTTTCAGACTTTTTGTCTGGGAATTATAAAAAAAAACAACATTACGTCGGGTTACGAAACACGTTGACCGGTCGACCATTCACTGACCACCATGAACATTCATCTCATCTCTCAGAACACTAGTCTGTATGAGTAAACTAATAAATTTCACGACTTCAATAAATGCACATTCTTGGCGGGTACTTTTAACATATTAAAATTAGAAATCCTTTTCAAGCTTGGTGACTCTTAAAACTGGTATAGTGTAGCGATTTCAAAACCATTCCAGTTGTATTGCAGACATATCAGCTGTGGACATATCATGAATGGTCCTAGTACATTTTGTATTGTTAGCCATTTTCAGAACATTCACAATACACCATCACCAATATGTCACGTTCACGGAAAACAAACCCAATTTCCTGGTTTCCATGTTAATACTGTGTTACAATGTTTTGTGACGCAAATATTTTGTACTAAGACAATTCACGAATTGTATCGAAGCTGACGAGTGACTATATAAAGCTGGTGATATGTAGTTGATACTACCACTGCCATATTACCAATCATCCGTATACGTGTCTGTTTCCCTTCTGTCATAATTTTATTCACCCTGAAAAGAACTTACGACGGTTTATCGTTTGAACTTTTAGCCGGTGTACACTGAAACATGTAACTATTAAAACACATTTCCTTGAGAAAATATTTGATATCAGACAGACATATAGTGACCCATGCCACACCAAGATTTCAAATCAACCGACCATGTGGTAAAATCGCACGTCATGGTTTTGTATGGGGAAGATTTTCATAGAATCATCTTTATAAATATATTATTTTGATTTGATTTGATGACCGTGGTCAATTAAGTATATGTCGAGAAAAAGATATATTTTATAACGGAATTCTTAATGTACTAATTTCTTCGTTTTTTGCTAGACGAAATATGATCATTCATATATTGACCCTGCATAATACATGTTATGAGACAGCATACACAAACACACACACACACACACACACACACACACACACACACACACACACACACACACACACACACACACGTATAACATACATATATACCGGTACATATACGTGTACATACATGCATGCATGCATGCATGCATCCATCCATCCATCCATCCATATATCCATACATACATACATACATACATACATACATATATACATACAGATAGACAGACAGACAGACAGACAGACAGACAGACAGACAGACAGACAGACAGACAGGCAGACAGGCAGGCAGGCAGGCAGGCAGACAGACAGACAGACAGACAGACAGACAGACAGACAGACAGACAGACAGACAGACAGACAGACAGACACACACACACACACACACACACAGACACGGTGGACTTTGATCCATGGATGTATGTATGTTGAACCTACCCCTGATGAAATCTTGGAGTTGTTGTGATTTCTTTGCAGCTATCGTATGTGGAGAGTTGTGTGTCTTCTCTGGCATAAGCACATCTCTGTTTTTCCAGTGTGGATGAGAGTTTTGGAATGGTGTATCGTCCACATTAAATATTTGTTCAGCATTAGGGGTATTTACTATTAGACGTAAATTAAGAGTTACACTAAGTACCATAGCCGTTGTTATCAAAATGATATACACAGATCTGCCACGTATTGCCATGTTACTGTTAGGTTTAGCAGTCGAGTTGTAAGGTGTCACACGGTACCGTTCTCACTCTCAAATCACCCCTTCTCTCTCGTTCAACGACTTACAAAGCTTGGCAAGGCAATCCGACGCAAATTTTGACAAAATACTTGGCACAATATCAACGGAAGTTCTGCTCTCTTTCTCCCAAAGCAACACGAACGTCTAGATATTTCCAACGTCACAGTATCGCTCACGTTTAGAAGATATCCGTCTTCGATCTCTCAGCCGCTATCACAATCTGAAATAAACGAGTAGGTCGATGTGAATATTTTATACACTTAGAAAACTGTGCAATATTGGTCGTCACCTCTTTTCATTATCACGTCTAATATATCCATAAAGGATGTGTGATTTTCGTCCCGAAATAATATCGGAATGAAGTGAAAACAGTTGGGTGGTTCAAACATCAGCGCAAATAACCCAAATGCTGACGTAGCACTGAGATTGTACACATCGCCTCCGGGCAAGTTAAATTTGCCATAGTAACAGCTGGAGTGTTCCACGTGTTACTTTCTTCTAAATCTCCATTTGGTGTAAACAGACAGCGTTCAGGTTTAGTTCTATTGTTAACTACATAACCTATACACACACATTTGTTTACACTTTTGAAACATCGATTTGTCGTTTCCGTCAATACATATATGAGTTGACACCGGGTCGTGTCTGACAATCAATGATGTGTCTATTAGCGGGGAAAATATTTTAATTCAATAAAATATATCGTACATGACGCCTTCCAATGTAGAAATCAAATTCTGAAATCTTCTGTATGTGATAACTTAGGCTTGTTATACATCACCATGGCAACAGTTAACCGAATTATGATTTAAGATTGAGAGTTGTTGCTGGATTTTTTCTGCATAATTTAATCTGTGCACATATGTATGTATGTATGTATGTATGTATGTATGTATGTACGTATGTATGGATGGATGGATGGATGGATGGATGGATGGATGGATGGATGGATGGATGTATGTATGTATGTATGTATGTATGTATGTATGTATGTATGTATGTATGTATGTATGTATGTATGTATGTATGTATGTATGTATGTATGTATGTACTAGTATGTATGTATGTATGTATGTATGTATGTATGTATGTATGTATGTATGTATGTATGTATGTATGTATGTATGTATGTATGTATGAATGTTGAGTTATACAATTTGGCTTTGAAATGTAATTGACACTTTCTGGTTGAGGCGAGATCAATACTTCAATGTATGATAAAAAAACTAAATACTTTTACTTTGGTTGTGAGGGGGGGGGGGTTGAGCCATTTTAGTTCTCATCCTACCAAAATGATCTAAGTTGTAATGGATCTGTTTTCCACCTAAATACAACTATTTAGAAAAAAATGTCGTCATGGAAGAATTTTCACCTCAGTAAATGAGTGACACTAAAGAGTAAAGTTTCAACAAAAGAACTATTTTTACCAGTTTTGCATTCATAGCACTACATACTACTACATACTGATTTGAAATTGATTGTGCTGTCTAAAACAATTTGCAATTTAGACAAATTTAGTTAGAAGGGGGTGGGGGTCTGAGGCATAACTAAAAGAACCAAGTTTTTATCATAAAATATTTGTTGGACCACGCACGAATTTGTAGTGTAAGCATATGGGGCATAATACTTTTACGTAATGGAGATAACACGGAAACTCGCAAATTTCTTCCGTCTTCAAATTCGAATATTACCGCTCAATTTTATCTTAGACAACTGATGTTGATTCGCTAGGATTAGGATTAGGGTTAGCATATACCCTCCACCCCTCCTGGGTGGAGGGTCTATGGGGTTAGTAAGCCTATACATGCGCCTGACAGTGAGAATTAAGTCACTGTAAACGTGAATGTTAATCTAATTTCCATCGAAACCGAGGACTTTATTAAAATAGCAAATACGCATATACATGTAAGTGTATCTCAGACAATGGTGGTATTGAAAGGGGGATATTGTTGTTGTAATGACGCCCTCTACCTCACAAAATGTCTTGGTCGGCGGGTCAAGGGTCATGAGATTATATATATCGCCTGGTCCTTCAATCCAGAGCGTTGTTTACACAGCCCTCTGTGATGTTGGCAATCCATGAACTGAATTAAACACATAATTATGTTGCCCCGACCTAGATGTGGGTATGAGAGTTGTTGATGTAGGAATCGAAATTCGATCAAAACGTAAATGTGTTCTATAATTACCAACAGCTCTCCTGCTGCCAGTGCTGACATTGGATAATACATTCACAAAGATATTATATTGTAATAACACAATCAAATAAGTTCAGAAGAAGAAAAACACCATAATCTATTAGTGAATATACCATAATGTGACAATACAATATGTTTATGTAGTCATTAAAATATATACATATATACATATATATATATATATATATATATATATATATATATATATATATATATATATATATATATATATATATATATATATATATAACTCGGTGAGTATCAATCTGCTAAGACAGTGCTCTATACCGCAGTGGCAGAGCGTAATATATATATATGACCACATAAATGAATAAATGTTGAAAACACGAAACTGTGGTGGGTCGTACTTTGACTCATTAACAACGAGAGCTATGACTGGATATTGCTTTAAAAGTATGAACAAAGGTCGATATAAGAACCAGCGTGAGTTGTACAGTTAGTCATCGAATTCTTATTTCATAACGAGCACACACACAACACGCAAATATTTTACATTGCAACCGAAACCATACTGCACTGATCTCTCTGTTTGGTTACAAGTTCTTAACTAAACATTCATTAGATTAGCTTATTCAGATAGTGTCGACCATGACACCGGCCTTGCAGGCTTCCCACTGAGTGTTGTCGTTTTACGCTCGGTCGATTTCCAGACATCGATACTTCCACAATTTGTCCAGGAAGATTGTATCTGAATTTCATATCTACATCGAGACGGTGGTTATGTTTGGGCCGTAAAGTAACCACAACACAATCATTCAAATTGGCATGTTAGTGGGACACACTGTACGCGTTATGATTGATGGTAAGTTAACGAGGGAGTTGAATACGAGTCGTGTCATGATCTCTGCGAACTCAGTGTTAATTCGCTGGCATGGGAAACAGATTATATAATATGGAGACTTGTCTAAAACTACACAGCGACCTGGCCTGATACCACGTTCGTGGACAAAATGGTGGCATATCTTGATATCTCTCACGAGATATATAAATAACGTAAGCGAAGCACACCTTGCCTTGTTAGGTTGTAACACCTGTGGGTCAATACCTTAAGTACGTCTTCCAACCAACAATGTCACTGTATACCTCACAACCATCGTACCATTTCGTATGACCGCGATGACTTCTTGCCGATGTGACGATCAGAAAGCAACATCTCCTACTTTAACAGGTATCTTCCTTGCCGGTGACACGCGACGTACGCGTACCGACAGAGCTGATGGTCTTCCGGGTGTGGTTTCCTTAACCCAACAAGCTATATTTGCATATGAAACCCAACAACTATATGTCGCGAGTACACCAGTGTTATCGCCAAAGTATGCAAATTAGAACATGTGACGTAGGAGAATTCCAGCCGAGCCAAGGAAGTTAATAGAAACAGTGAAAACATACACGACTAGTCGACTAAGCTACGTAGAACAATTTGAGAACATGAGACGGCTGGCTTGCATACATATCCCTATATTATATTTACTCATTCGATATGTGTTATTCGGTGTACACAAATTACGCGTAGGTTCTAGTACAATGTATAGGCCCCGCGGCCGAGGCCTAACATTCCACTGTATACAACTTGAACTTGAATGTGTCACCAGAGATGCTTAAATTGCTTTCTAATCACCAATCAAGATCACAGTGAGACAGGCGATAAATAATTCTAACTTTTATATGTAAGTGCAGGTTACAATGAAAGGTCAGGGCAAAACTTGATACACATGTACAAGATTATATCGTCACCATTCAATCTATCAGCAATCTATAAAGGCGTTTTAGACCTAAATAGCAAGTTGTCAAACATGGAAACTTGATCCATTCACTGTGTATGTTTGTAAATTGCCTTGTGAAGGAGTCATATAGACGTCATCATGCTGCCACGTTCCCCATGCCATGGGCCAGCCCAAAATGGAGTAAATAAACACTCAAGAAAAACGCAACGTGGCAAGCTTGTCATTATCCCCCCATAAATATAGCCTACTGTATTTACTAGTAAACCATCCAAACTGCGATTTGATTTTTTTAAATTAAAGGAAGAACGAGCGAAAATTAAAAAAAAAATCAAATTAGCAAGTTAGGACAACTGAAAATAAGTGTAGTAGCATTTATATCCTTCAAGTCCACAGGTAGGCTACCATGAGTCGGTGGCCACCCCTTATACGACGCGCTGACGCGTAGTATAGTGTGAACAATCAAAACGTATACCATAGATCCATATGTAGGGTCTATGGTAGAGCCTACGTCTAGAGTATAATGCAACATGTATACTGTTTACATTACACTACGCATGTGTAGTTGTCGGTGATTGACCAGACTTGATTGACCCCCACCGTGATGACATAGATGATAGATGATGTACACGAGTACCATCATCATAAATTGATCCCATTAATGAAATATTACTGAAAACATTATAAGTATAATTTATTTGTTTAATAACATTAACAGATTTAGGTCACTCCAAGCAACTTACGAAGTCGAGTGTCGACTGTACAGAGGCTGTTGCAGTAATTTACAGACTGTAGATAGATTGTAGATTCTTAGATTTTCCCAACTGACCCCAATGCGTTTCATTATATTTCGCTAGTATCGACGTGGTATAAACTTTTGACGTCTGTAGTATCTCGCAGATTGCAGTGGATATTAACAAAGTACGTAGTACGTCATAAGTTATCACGGTCTGGGAATAGAAAAACGAATATATTACTTTAATCCGAATAACTGGGCCATTCAGTAGAGACTTTATTTAGTAGACGAACTAATACCGAGAGCCCGTCGACGCATGCGGAAGAAATGCCAGCTCTGGTTTGCAAGAATGCTGTCGACGGTGCCGTGCTTTTTACAAAGAAACGGTGAACTAAATATGAAATGCAAACAGGCTAAAAAAAGGAAAAAATAATAATGTTTTGCAATATTCAATAAGACACATTTTCAAGCAAAAAAATCACATTTGTGTTCGTAAATTTAATTGGTTTAATATGAGCTCGTAAAATCTTTATTTTTATGCTAAAATTCAATGTTTATATTCGTAAATTTCATGTTACTATTCATTCATACATGTATTTTAATGATTAAATTACTGACTTCCATTTGTATTCGTGAGTCCCTATATTGTTATTGATGAATATTCGTAAATCATATTTGCATTCATCAACTTATTTTTCATATTGGACAAATGTTATATTGGCTTACAGTACCCTTATGTCCACGTGCTATGGTCCTATTTTTGTTGTACATGAGAGCTTCATTTGCAGGGATGCATATGCGTAATGCCATTTTAGTGAGAAAAAAATACATTGATTGGTAAAACTTCAATTTTACGACTTCTACACTTCATGTGCATGGGAAATGCACTCGCATTGCCATTCAAAGGAATAATATGTTTAGTATGTGGAAACCTTCATTGATTTTACGAATATAAATATGTAGATCAACCAATGAAAAGATGACTTTTACGAATACAACTGACTTTTTTGCATGAAAACATGTTTATAAAAATTATTGAATAATGCAACATGACACGGTCTGCCATATAGTATGTATGTATGTATGTATGTATGTATGTATGTATGTATGTATGTATGTATGTATGTATGTATGTATGTATGTATGTATGTATGTATGTATGTATGTGTGTGTATGTGTGTATGTGTGTGTGTGCGTGCGTGCGTGCGCGCGCGCGCGCGTGTGTGTATGTATGCATGCATGCATGCAGGTAGGTAAGTAGGTAGTTAGGTAGGTAGGTAGGTAGGTAGATTATGTATGTGTGTAGGTAGGTGTATACGTAAGTAAGATTTTTTTTTAAAATTTATATAATTATATGAAAGAAAAGTGACACGTACAAACATTCATTAATATATACTTTTCAATGTCTGCTCTGTTGTGATCACAGTTCCCTGCACTGAAAATTACGATGCTCACACAAAATAATGACCTGATTTACTTAGGTTATCGATTATATGTAACGTTTGTTTACTCATTCACAGTGTCAATTTGGATTATTGACTTTTTATCGCACTATACAATCAGTCTGAGTTTATCCGCCATTAGTGTCAACTCTTCCTGTTACTGTCTTCATCGAAGCATATTGCGGTGTTTGCCGGCGTTCAAGTTCACCAGCATTATCAGCATTATACCATGGAAGCTAGATGACTTGAAACAAAACATCTTTTGGCTAAATAAGAAAATCTTACAAACGTTGTTATATTTTGTCGCCTGTGTCTCGGTCAAATTTTACTAAAGCTGATTTTGTTCAAATTCTCTGGCTTGACGTAAATATTACCAATATTGTTACGTTTTGTTTTGGTGAGTTATCATTATCTTATCAGAGTGTAACTAATATCATATACATTGTAACAAGGTATGATTTCAGGCATATCAGTGTTTTAAAATGTATTTCATTTTTGCCTGATAACTTGTGGCGATGCTATAAGCTATATGTTGAGCCATTTTTCCACTTAAACTGGCTTCCATGTTGTAATTTCAATAGAGTGATTATTATAGTCTTAGCTTGGTGATATGGGATACAATGTTAACAGCAGTACTTATTGATGAGAGACAGAGGTCAGAGGTCAGAGGTCGTGTCATGTCACTATCAACCGCATTCATGTATAGTATATTGCATGTATTGTATGTATGTATGTATGTATGTATGTATGTATGTATGTATGTATGTATGTATGTATGTATGTATGTGTGTGTGTATGTATGTGTGTGTGTGGGGGGGGGGGGTAGGTAGGAAGGTATGCACGTAAGCGCGTGCCCCTACTAGGCAAAATAAAAGTTCCCTTTCTTTTGCTCTTAGAAAAAAATTGTTGTCGTGGTGTTGAAAAAAAAATTGTTGATGGGTCCAAATCTTCCAGCCACCCCACCCCCTCAGAAATCAAATGGTTTACCCCTTACCTCATGCTATCCTCCAGCCCTACCCCTTGAATCAAATGGTTTATCCCTTACCGCGTGCTGAATACATGTATTCACATTTCTATTATCTATTGTCACAGATGATTTGATTTCCTTTATTTCTCTTGGGCGTTTAAAAAGTGATATAAGTCATCTCCTATGCAAGCTATTGATCGTGCATCCTGATTTCATTATGATCTCGGAAAACGTCACTCCAGAAGAAAGAATAAATTGAATAATAGAAACCTAATCAGGAGATGGGATTATTCAGTAGGTAATAAATGGTGTTCCTGGGTGTAATGTAATGTTCATTAGATTATCATTATTTGATTTCCTTGTTATTTGCATTGTAGTCTTAATATCTATTTACTTCTCAGCTGTTTTGTGCTTTTGGCTCACGCCACCTCCTTTATTCGTTCTGATGTATTCATGTAACCCTCCTCCGGGGATAAACGGAGGCATGTTCCGTTATTAAAATAAAGAAAGACTATAGTATACTATTAAAAACTTGACTTGATGATAGCAGCTGAATTACTGTCACAGAAAAGATGATAATCTGATCATATTACTACGGGTTTTTTTCTTACGACCCCTTCTATTTCTTTTGAAGTCGTTTTTACTATAATA
Organism: Glandiceps talaboti; assembly: GCF_964340395.1. NCBI lineage: Eukaryota > Metazoa > Hemichordata > Enteropneusta > Spengelidae > Glandiceps > Glandiceps talaboti. The sequence goes on from NC_135553.1 coordinate 24,507,762, forward strand.
AGTTTGAATTCGTTCAACCAGCTGTTTACGGAGCTAGTGATATTCTAATTCTATTCATCTCGTAGGTATGAGACATAAAATGCGATGCAATACTTGGATAGAAGACCAGCCAATGTTTACACAGAATCGTTAACATTTTCGTGCGGACTGTGTAACATTTGTTGCTTTTTTGTACATGTACATGTGTGTGTGTGTGTGTGTGTGTGTGTGTGTGTGTGTGCGTGTGTGTGTGTGCGTGTGTGTGTGTGTGTGTGTGTGTGTGTGTGTGTGTGTGTGTGTGTGTGTGTATTGATATCATATGCCACTATGTTCTTAAGATATGATGGATGGTAATTGCTTGTGATTGCTTGATTTGCATAATTAATCATATTCTCAATATTGTCAGAATACTCACAAAACGTAGTGGATACATTGATGATACCTTGACATTTAGGTATCGTTAATGTATCCACTACGTTTTGTGATATTCAGCATTGGCCATCGCTAACCCTGGACGCCTTTTTTTTTGCTTTCAATTTACAACAAGTAACACTGAAATAAAGCCCTTTCTCTATGTGCTATACTCATTTATAGCATTCATATCAAGTGTATAGGGTAAACTGTTTCAATTGATTTATTTCCAATCCTGTGGCCTTTCTAATGTGGTCAATTAGCAAATGAAACAGTATACTTTTACACTTGATATGGATGCTATAACTGAGTGTAGCACATAGAGAAAGTGCTTTATGGTGTTATGGGTTGTATATGAAGTAATTAAATTATTACTTCAGTAGAACTGATATAAGTGATGGCAGAAGTATGCCCTCTACCGACTACCATGAACAAGTTGGGACAATGAGCGTTGTTACCTCCTTCAAATAAATGAGGCACTGGAAGAACCTATCAAATAACGCCTTGTCGATGGCTAAGTGTCGTTTAGTAGATGAACCATATGGATTTCACATTGTTCGACATTAGCGCACTTTTAACTACATATTTGCATTGTACCTTTAACCTCCAGGTTTCAGTGTCAGGAGGGCCACACATAAATTTGAATTATCATTCAACTAAAACATTTGTTCAGTTACTTTAAGTAGTTTACTCTCACCATGCTCCCATAGCTATATGACATCGAGGAAATATATGACGTACTTTAACTTGTGAAACGCTGTTGATCGGCTTACTGTGCAGTTAACGATATTTAATGTTCAAACGGGGAAGTACTCACTCGCACTGCTGTTCCAATCGTCAGTCTGTTTCATTAAAGACTATAACGTTGAATTAGCCGACCAACTAGTTTCTTCTCAAACCATCTCTTCTACGAGGTACCGTACCGACTTGGATTGTGTTGAGTAGAACTCACAACGAAACATACGTATCTGGTTCAACGAACGCCAAGCTAACCACTTGGTTGATTTTATTACATGACCACTCTCCGTCTCCGCCTCTCCCCCGAGATGGGCTAAAAAACCAACTTAAATACATTTCCAAGTTTACACAAAATCTCTATTCTTAGAGTATGACGTATTCTTAAGTCTATGATAAAAGACATCATCCGAGATCTAATATCCAATCACCTTCCCTAGATTAGTAATACAAGTTCATATCTCAAAGACCATAAAATAGTCATGTCATAATAAAACTTGTTGACAATTCAATCGTACCTAGTACAAACAATTCAGAAACACCCCATGTAGAGATGTCAAAGACCTATGTTGTTACGCAACGGAATGTCACTGTTTGTACAAAGTATAAATGCTTTTTGACTTCAATTTAGAGTTCATAATGAAAATTTACCAAAATGTCCTGAATGGATATATTTTAGATATGTGACTCGTAACACAGCGCCCACCTTCACTGTGAAGCGCCCTCGCTTCAACATAAATTATTGACATCTCTCCTCGCAAAAAATATCGTACCATCTTGCCTAACTAAGAAATATAAAGTAAAGAAAGTGAAATGTTAGAAAAAAAAATGATTCGAAAATTGATATGCAATACTTGAAATAAAATACTAGAGTAGTAATGCAACATTGTTGTAAATCAAAATTGAATCAGTTGTTATGTGACCGAGCTAAATTAAATAAAGTGAAAATAAATTGCGTGTGATACAATGGAACCATACAAATAAATCGGAAAGTAGGAAAGTGCCTTACTGCAAATCACCAAATAAGTAAAAAGTATCATAATAAAAAATAACTCCAACTTTGACAAAATAACTAATAATTACGTTGAACTAATGAAAAACAGCCAAAATTAATGATTTGAATAAATCTCAGATAAAATTCAAAATGAGTAATTGTTGTTCTGGTATATGTAATAATATATGTAAAAGGAGTCGAATAAAAGAATAAAATGTAAACATATCATACCTAATAAGCTATCATATTGATATTTTAAATAGTAACAAAGAGAATAAAAGCAACTTAATGATAATCGGTAGTCAGTATGCCAGTCTAAGACAATATATCTCACGCATTATCACTAAGTTTTATCGCATCAAAGCATAGTATAAATTTGTAATTTTCGCAAGCCATAAAGGTTACGTAATGTCGCAAGTAGCGGGGAGATGATGCCGTGCTATTGTATATATGTTCAAGGACGACATCAAACGCACCCTATTATCGCCAAATACGTAAAATAAACCATAGACTTTAGAGGATTCTTATCATGAAAATAGTCAGTCAACGTCAATCGCTACGTCATGACTAATAAATACATATCTATATCACACAAAGTAATGTGCAAATGTCAATGGACTGTGTCAACCCATAAAGCACTTCGTAAATAAGAGTGTCAGAGGGCCTTATCGCAATATGTAATTCGTAATATTATATAACCCACTTCACTGTGTGTCACATATACGTATTAATCTTGAGAAGAGTAAACAAACGTAAACTAACCAAGCTACAGAAAGAATGCATGCTTGTCCCTAGGTAAACAATAAAACATTGTCCTGCGTCCAGGACTGAAATGGTTTGCCAAGGAACCTTCTGACTGTACATGTAAGTCGGTAGTACTCTAAAACAGTCGAAAATGCCAACTTTAACGTAACTCTAAACTATTATATACCTGTCAGCACCTAATTGAAACACATCCGCTATCTAACAAAGAATAATAATTATTTGAACTTGAAACTTTGTCGACAGATATAACCAAATAATCCAAATCAAACTATCAAACAAAGGGAACCTTCTTCACATAGAGGTGGTAAACATACTCAAGATATTGAGCTCAACAAATAAACAGTATTGCCACAAATGAAAAACAAAAACAAATGAACAACTCTATTTCATTTGAAGTTCAGCAGACATATGAAAGCATGAAATGAACAAACACATAAATGAAATGGAAGCTAGAATCATGAAAAGGAACACATGCGCCTCTGATCATTAAGACGTTGGAGCTAATGTATTGAAATATTATGAAATAATACACACGCAGATGAAAATAAACAAATTACCTTTAAAGAGTTTTATGTCTGATGAGTTGCCAATAAACGAATATTTCCCGATCATAACATCACAATTATACAGCGTCAGGCCTGACTATACAAACACTCACTCAATCATACTATGCACTCAAACATACTATAGTAAAGAACCCCAGCAAAAATATACTAAGTAAACTCTATCAAACAGAATATTCATCAAAGCAACTGCAAGGATGAAAAGAAAAATAAAAGTAAGTACACGATGCGATTGGATACAAGGTTGACAATTATGAGTTATGACAACAATTTTTGTGTATAAGAATCGGTGAACACACATTAGTTTAATATATGAAGACAAATGTAATGTTATGTAAACAGTGCACACCTGAAGCATTGCCATAAAGATACAGATACAACTGGGGCTACAATGTTGAAACAATAAATATCGTAACAGAAACAATGTTAAGACAAAGAAGACAATATGAGCCATATCTTTGAACTCGGCGGTTCCTAGCAACAACCTTTGGTTTGCTATTAAGTTGGGCGTGACTTACCCGTAATGACAACTGGATTGTCGCGTAAAGATTGAAGGGCAACTTCATTCAAGTAATCCCTTGGAATCCATGAATTGTCTGAATTAGGGTATCCCTCCCATTTTATCAGATATTCTAAAATGCCATTTTTGTATCGTCCGCGTAAAATCTTTTCTATACGATAATATGTGTCATCACCAACATATTCATTTTCTCCAGCTAAACTGTCACTATCATAATCAATGGGATGTCGCGCAGGGGACCGATTTGAACGTACTGTATCGTTTGAATCGGAAGTATCAGCACTTTCATGGGTTGAGACTTCGACGTGATTCCCTGAACTACTACGAGTTTCACGTGTGCTATGTGCTATTTTACGAGCGATACGTCTTTCTGCTCTCTTTCTAACAGCTACTTTCTTATCTATTTGTCTTGGCTGTGCAGAGTGATCAGTTGATTCAGACACACTTTCACTGGACGTGTCTGATAAATCATAAATTTCTGTATCCGAATACATATGATAGTCACGACCGTTATCATCATTCACTGGGTGTGATAAGTGATTGTCGCTCTGTATCTGAGTTGCACTGTCAGATTCATCAATTGATTCCTGATCATCATTACTTAATAGACGTCGTGGTCTCAACTTTGCATGCTTGAGTCGGTTAGCATGAATAACTTTCCCATAAGGTCTTGTGCCTTCAACATGTTGCAGTTTGAAATTTACCGGTGAAATTTGCTCCTTAATGCGATATGGTCCGCGGAAGAATTTGTGAAACTTCTTGGCGTAACCGGGCTTCACAGCCGGATGATGAAGATACACTATGTCACCTACTTTAAATGTATTCTCAGCATGTGCAGATTTATCATATCTCTTTTTCATCTTTGCTTGTGCCTTTTCGATATTCTCTTTCGCTAATGATACAGCCAAATTGCGGCACCGAGCCATCTCCTCTAAGAATAAATTCGCGTTGTGTGATGCACTAAGTTGTGGTATTAATTCAGTATCAACCGGTAGTCTTGGCTCGACCCCAAACAATGCCCTGAATGGTGACATTTTCGTCGTGTCATGTGGCGTAGACCTGTATGCGAATAAAACTGACGGTAGAAAAATGTCCCAATCATCACCTAGTCGATTCGTGTAAATAGAAATCATATCTATCAGAGTTCTGTTAAAACGCTCTGTCAGCCCATTTACCGATGGCATATACGGAGATGAACGCTTCTTTGTAATATCGAAATAGCGACAAACTTCTTTCATAACATGTGACATAAATGACGAACCTTGATCTGAGAGAATAGAATTTGGAAAACCAAAAGTGCAAAATATTTCTCGAAACAATACTTTAGCAACAGTTTCTGCTTTCGTATTAGGTACTGCGAATGCCCACGCAAACTTAGTCAAATATTCCGTCACAACTAAAATATGCACATTCCCACTTTTTGTCTTTTTCAGTGGCCCTAAAAAATCCATGCCAAGTCTATGCATAACTCCCGTGACTTTCAGTGGAATTAAGTGACCTTTGAACCGACGACCTCTCTTTCTAGTATGACAACGTGCACACGATGCTACATAATCTGTGATATCCTTATTCATCCCATCCCAATAATATCGTGATCGAATTGCATATAAACATCGCGACGTCCCGAGATGACCTCCTGTTACGTCATCGTGAATCCGCTTTATTACATACAATTGAAGTGACCGTGGAATAACTAATTGTCTAACACAATCCTTAGCTAGAGCAGACTTTCCCGACGGTGACCATAAATGATACAAAATTCCATTGAGCAACAAATAATTTGCCTGCGTGTTTGCGATACGTTTAGCCAACTTTTTATCATTTGGTAAATCCCCACTTGTTAAGAACTTAATCATCGGAACTAAATGACTGTCACTATGCTGTAAGCGCGAAATTCTATCAGCTGTCGTATTGGAATGTAAGTCATCATTGAGTACGCAATCATCATTTACTGTGACTGATCCCTGGGATTGACTATCAGTACTAGTCTCAACACTATTTGTACTGGCAATCGTTGCTAAGGTGTTATATAATTCACTGATGTCTATATCAGAGTCATCTGATTTGTGTGACTTATCCAAATCCACCATATTAACATTGGCCATTTGTGTACTTGACCCTCTAGTGTTATCGTCGTCGACCTTTATGTCATTGCTCATTGTAGGCTCAAATGCAGGTGTATCTGGGGTACTGAAGTCAGAGTTTTGGCTCCCTACCTGTTCATATTCTCTACGCGATAACCCGTCCGCGTGGGGAATATTTTTGCCCGGTCTGTGTTGAATATCGAAATCATACTCTTGAACTCGCATAATCCAACGTGTTATTCTACCACTAGGTGATTTCATTTTGAACAAATATGGTAAATTAGCATGATCAGTAATCACCGTAAAACGATTACCTCTTAGATAAGGGTCGCACTGCGATAACCCATGTAGTAAAGCAATAGCTTCTCGTTCTGTCGTCGAATATTTCCGTTCGCGCGAACTCAGAGATCGACCACCATAAGCAATCGGTCGTTCTAGTTTATCCTGTTTTTGTGCTAAAACGTACCCTACACTAAATGCAGATGCGTCGGTATACAGGATGAACGGATCATTGTATTGAGGAAATCCTAACAATGGAGCTGTCACTAGTTTTTGTTTCAAGGTATCAAATGCCTGTTGACATTCATCTGTCCATTTGAACACTTTGTTCTTATGCAATAAATTATGAAGTGGATGGGCAATCTTAGAAAAATCTCTGATAAAACGGCGATAGAAACCTGCCAGACCTAGAAAGCTCTTGACCTTAGAAACATTTGTAGGGACTGGAAAACTCTCAACAGCTGAAATCTTAGCTGGATCCGCGGAGATACCATCCTTAGTCAGAATATGACCCAAGAACTTAATTTTCTTCCTACCAAAGTGGCACTTCTTTGGACCTAGTTTCAAACCTGCTTCTCGCAATCGTGTCAAAACATTATTTATATGAAGCAGATGATTATCAAAAGTATTACTATACACAACAAGATCATCGAGATAGACGACGAGGTGGCTCCAAATTAATTCTCGAAATAAATGCTGCATTGTCTGTTGAAACAAAGCACTAGAATTACGTAAACCCTGAGGTAAAGTATTCCATTCATATTTCCCATCTAAACTAACAAATGCCGTTTTGTGAGAATCCCTCTCATCTATAGCCAACTGCCAAAACCCAGACGTCATATCAAGGGTAGTGAAATATTTAGGAGACTTATCTCCTATCATGTCTAGACAATCCTGCAAACCAGGCAAGGGAAATACGATTGGCACTGTTTGTTTATTTAATTCCCTATAATCAATAACTAGTCTATACGCACCTGACGGTTTCTTGACCAATAACAGTGGACTACTATACTGTGAAGTTGAAGGTGTAATAACACCCTGGTCAAGTAAATTATCTAACTGAGACCTTATTTCTTTGCGTTTGTCTGGGGAGACACGATATGGCGGCCGAGAGACAGGTTTTGCATTCTCATTTAATTCAATTCTATGCTTAATGACATCACAATAACCTAACGTCCCTGATTTATCAACGAATGCATCCCTATTCTGCCATAGAACTGACTGTAATTGTTCAAGTTGTTGGTCAGATAAGTCATGGTCAGTCCAGTCAAAGTCAGAAAAGAATTCTCTCTGTTCTCGTGTCAAAGGACAAGCAATAGGGGGATACGTCTGACTAGCGCCCAAGTCAATATTATACAATTGATCACCATCAGATAGTGGTTTAAAAACACCTAGCCTTGTATTCCTCCTCAAAGTAACATCATTGTCGCTTGCATTAGCAATTCTAATTGGAACTAAATCATCCTCAGTTTTAGCCAGTACACGCGCTGTTACTAAGCCGAGGTGACACAAAGATTTAATATTAGGCGTGGTGCCAAGTATTCCATCACCAACGTGAGATGGAAGCCGCGCAGATATAATACATTCTGATTTCGCGGGAATTAAATATTTGTCAGCTGATCGCATAAATAGCTTCGAACGAAGACGCAATTTATTCTTGGCCATATCTATAATCGCTCTATGCATTTTCATGAAATCGACACCTATGATTAGTGGCTTATTAAGATTGTCTACTAGGTGAGCTGGCATAAGGACACTACGATTATTTATAATAGCTGGAATATTAATTAAACCTCGAACTGGTAACCTACCACCTGAAGCTACTGTTATATAATCATGAGAAGACTTTACTATTTGTACACGTCTAAGTTCTGGTATTTCCTTCAATAATTTACTCGTAACTACTGTAACTGAAGAACCTGTATCGATCAAAGCATTAACATTCTTACCATAAATCCTAACATTAATCAAATTGCTATTATGCATCTTATCTGTACTAATACTGCTAAGCGTAGGTGAATTAATAGACAAGTTAGCATTACATGTATTACTATTTAATCGACGATCACTGTGCATTTCACATGAAGGGCTAGTGTGTCCTGGCTTGTTACATAATCGACATACTGGTTCACCTGATCTGATCTGTTGACCTCCATAAGTTGGTCCATTTCTAGTATTCTTAAGTTCTCGAGAGTATGGATCAGATTTGAAAGTGTTCTGTCTTACCGCATGACTTGTGAAATGTTGATCGTCCCTGTTTGGCTTGTCTTGTGATGTCATCTTCGAAATAAGCTGCTCATGTAGACGGGTATTCAAGTTGAGTGCGTCAGTAAGAGAGTCACATGTTTGCTGAAGGATGTCACGGTCGCTGGCCCCTGGATCCGATGTTGACTTTTCCACTCCCATTTTCCCTTGACCATCCAAATCCTGTACCATTTCTGCTAAACGGGCAAAATTCACTGCTTCTCTGAAGCTCGTTGGCTCTTTCAGAACAACAGGTCCAAATAACGAACGTCTCATCCCCTGCAAAAAAATACTCAAGATTTCCTCGCCATTAATATCTCTACCATAACGACACAATATGTCCCTTACACGAGATGCATATTCTTCAATATTCTCATCGTCACTTTGTTTGATTCTCTGCAAGTCTTGGTCCACCTTCCATCTTGGACCCCCATCTTGAAAACGCCCTATGAAAGCCCGTCGCACGTAAGCCCAGTTGACTGCAACGTTTTCTGGTAATGATACAAACCATCGTTCGGCCTCTCCAGTTAGCAATAGAGTGAAGGTATGCAAACTTTGGTCATCGTTGTATCCTTTCAAACTAATAAAAGCATCGAATTTACAAAGCCATTTCTTCACTATTTCATCGCCTGTAAATTTGGGCGGCAATAGGTCAAGTCCCATTATGTGTTGTAAGTTGAAAATGCGTTAATCATTAATACACCAGTGTCCATATAGTTACGGCAAATGAACATACTGGGTGCGGTCCATCAAGTTCAATCATACAACTGTTACAGTGTATTACTCAAGTGTCAATCGTTCATTTCGGAGTTCATTAGTTTCGGAGAATACAATGTCAGTTCAAGAACCAGATACATGGCCAAGCCCCGGATTTACTCCACCATTGAAACGCTGTTGATCGGCTTACTGTGCAGTTAACGATATTTAATGTTCAAACGGGGAAGTACTCACTCGCACTGCTGTTCCAATCGTCAGTCTGTTTCATTAAAGACTATAACGTTGAATTAGCCGACCAACTAGTTTCTTCTCAAACCATCTCTTCTACGAGGTACCGTACCGACTTGGATTGTGTTGAGTAGAACTCACAACGAAACATACGTATCTGGTTCAACGAACGCCAAGCTAACCACTTGGTTGATTTTATTACATGACCACTCTCCGTCTCCGCCTCTCCCCCGAGATGGGCTAAAAAACCAACTTAAATACATTTCCAAGTTTACACAAAATCTCTATTCTTAGAGTATGACGTATTCTTAAGTCTATGATAAAAGACATCATCCGAGATCTAATATCCAATCACCTTCCCTAGATTAGTAATACAAGTTCATATCTCAAAGACCATAAAATAGTCATGTCATAATAAAACTTGTTGACAATTCAATCGTACCTAGTACAAACAATTCAGAAACACCCCATGTAGAGATGTCAAAGACCTATGTTGTTACGCAACGGAATGTCACTGTTTGTACAAAGTATAAATGCTTTTTGACTTCAATTTAGAGTTCATAATGAAAATTTACCAAAATGTCCTGAATGGATATATTTTAGATATGTGACTCGTAACACTTGCTATAGATAACGAAAATGACATCTAGTGCCAGCAAAGAGTGTGACGTTAACGTTTGATGGTTTGCTCTGTCGATGTAGATTGATTGTCAACTGAATATGCAAGCTTCTGAAAGCATAAAAAACTCGCAGAAACAAACACAACTCTAGAATTATTGCAAACATCTATTATTTGTTTCTGCTTTTTTTTATTTTATTGTGAAATTTGAAATAAGCCATGATAATACATTAATATACCTTTTTGCGGCACGTCATATTACGTACACGGTGTACTTTGGGCAGCCACTAATATGGAAAGATAACACACGTGATTTTGTAATTTGACATTCTCTGCAAGTTGAATTTGTCCATTTTTCTGATCATAGCAGATTGGTGCTTCTGCATTGTGGGGACGATGGCTTCATCAGCTGGAGAGTGAACATTTAATGACCTTTTGATTCAAAGGTAACCTGAATGGCTCTTGAATGAAGTAAATTATATTGAACAAAAGTGAATTCCTTGTAATACTACTTAGTTCGTTGAAGTTCTACAATGTTATCTTTGCGATATACATCATCATTTGGCTGTGGCTATGGACGTGGTCTGTTGCTAGGGATATTTGCATATTTGTTTTTAAATGTTCACTCACTTGCCAGCCAGATGATGTTGTTATTTTAGCAAAACATACTGGCATTTGGTTGTTGTTATATGGGCGTGGTAATGGTTGTAAGGGTCAATTGTGCAAAAAACATTAAACAACATCAGTAGATCTAGAATAACATGTCTAGAAACATCTCATCGACCAAGTATTCTTTCTAACTACAAGTTTTTGACCAAAATTCATATTTTTACACCTAATTTGCATATTACTGATAACATCATTACATGCTTGATAGTTCTTCATCTACACATCTCCAAATGCACCCCATTAAATTTCAGCCCAATCTGCTCAATAGTTTTGGAATTAATTAAAGATTTTTGACCAAAAAGACACATTTTAGCCCTAATTTGCGTATTATTGATGGAATCATCATGTCATGTACAAATCTTAATCTACATACACTAAGAACGCTCCAACCAAATTTCAGACCAATCTGCCCAGTACTTTTGGAGATAAGTTTTTTGACCAAAATGACATTTTTTACCCAAATCACACACCAGTGATGCGATCATTTTGCTTTGAACAATTTCCCAACTGGACACCAAAAGTAATGTCCAACTCAAATACCAAGGCAATCGGTCACCGTCTGGCGATTTTTGAGTTTAAGTCGTCCACACATGCTCACAGGTGGACATACACGGCACCATGCGTATAGCAATAATACTGAACCTTATCAGTTCAGTTGTGCTAAAAACAGCTGGGTTTCAAAATAAAATTCTCTAGATTCATAGGACGTGACATAACATCTATCAATATGCAATACATCAAACCTGTCGACCGAGGGCGCACTTTACCATGTGCCAAGTTGACACACCTTCATGCCTTACCACAGACCATGGCATGGAATCCAGGTTCTATGATCTCACACACACTTTAATAATAAACTTGACCTCAATACACAGTACTA